>NW_015386856.1:259309-302740 GCF_001527695.2 Protobothrops mucrosquamatus | reverse complement strand
CGGGGGGGGGGGGTGTCCAAGGAGCACCAGGCCGTGCCAAGAGAGCCTGTTGCAAGCAAGAGAGGGTGGGTGGGGCAGAAGGGGGAGGAGAGGAGGAGGAGGGGGTGTCTGGTGTCCTGCTGAGTTCCTTTGTCACCCCAGGGCTGCCTGGCCTCTCTAGCCGAAGGCGTCTCTGGCCTGGGGGGGCTAGAAAAATAGCCCACCTCCAGCGACAAGTGAAAGGAGATTGACAGCCCAGTTAGCCAAGGACCCTTTGGGGAGTTGTGCAAGGGGGAGCTGTTCTCCCCCCCCCCCCCATTCCACAAGGGCTCTCCTTGCTGCTGGTGGAGGAGCAGGAGGCGTCTGGCTGGGCCCCTTGGAGAGCTTTGCTGGCCAAGCCGTGTGGTGGCGGGGGGGGGGGCTGTGCTGGGACATGGCAGAGCCCCTTCCTTGCCCAGACCTCCAGAGGAGCCAGGGAGGGTTGGGCAAGAGAGAGTGGGCCCACTGGAAGTTCTAGCGTGGGTTTCCTTCCCATCCTCCCAGCTCCCCTTTGCCTGGCTTCCTCCCTGCTTCCATGGGCCACGCTTACCCCCCCCCCCCCGTCCTCTCTTGCAGATGAGCGGGACCGGGTCCAGAAGAAAACCTTCACCAAATGGGTCAACAAGCACCTGTTCAAGGTAAGCCCCCTCTTCTTTCCCTGGGAGGAGCTGGGTGGTCTCAGGGCAGTTTCTGGAGGGCAAGTGCCAGCCTGCCTGCCTGCCTGGATCTGACCCAGGCAGAATGGATGCCAGTTCTGGGGGCCTTTCCCAGGGGAGGGGCTGTGAGGGGTGGACTGTGTGCAGGAGGCATCACACATGGTGGATCTGCCATCCGTTTTGGCACCGTTGAGGATATAGCTGGCCTTGGCGCCTTTTTCCTTTTTCCATCTTCCTCTTTCCTTCCCTTCCCTTCCTTTCCTTCTCTGAAGGAGACCCTCCTCCTTGCCCCAGTTTCTGGAGGCACAGAGACTTGTGTTCCCCACATCGTGGATCTGAGCTCGGGCTGAGCGCCCTGGAGCTCTGCCTGCGGATGGGGTGGGATTTCTGAGGAGGGGCCCCGGGTGACGCAGAGGGCTGGTCCTGAGGAACAGCAGCAGGAGCCCAGGAGGGCAGCCTCTTTGGGAGCCCCACCCTGTGCTGCCCTGGCACCGCAGTTGGAAATGCCACCAGCTGGGGTGATGGGGGAAGCCTGGGGGCTGCAGGGTCCCCATTTATGAGATGCTTCCTGGGGTCCTTTCTCCACCCTGACTTCTCTCTGTGTCTCTCCCTGATGCGTCTCTCTTTCCTTCTTTCTTCTCTCCTGCCTTGGCAACAGCACTGGCGAGCAGAGGTATGTGCCAAGGCAGGCTGGGCTTCGACCCACTGCCTGCCTCCTTCCTTCCTTCCTTCCTTCCTTCCTTCCTTCCTTCCTTCCTTCCTTCCTTCCTTCCTTCCTTCCTTCCTTCAGGAATCTGGCAGCCTCTTCCTCTAGTGATGGCTGCCGGACAGGCCTGAAGTAGAGGCTATCTGGGGTGTGGGTGAAGAGTGAGCCTCTTGGAGGCAACCCCATAGCCAGATGGAGGGCAGGGTTTGGACATTCCTAGGGTGCAACTACCCCCCTGAACTGACATGGGTGTGGCTGCCAGACTGGCATGCCTAGCAAGCCCACTCCCACCGTATCCCAGCTGGGTCCACCTCTTCGTCCCTGTTTGCTTCCACAGGCCCAGCGCCACGTGAATGACCTCTACGAGGACCTGCGAGATGGACATAACCTGATCTCACTGCTGGAAGTGCTCTCGGGGGACACTCTGGTACGTGGCCTCCTGCGCCTGCTCCTCGGGGCTCGGTGGGCAGTGCCACTCTTCCTGCCCACGCTCCAGAGGAAGCAGCTCAAGCCTCTGCACCAGGGCCCCCAACGTCGTGCCACTGCCCCGCCAGCGTCTGCCGCCCTTGCCTCCTGCTTGTGGGTCGCTCTGCACCTCCTGCCCGGCTGCACGTTGCCTGCACCGTGTGTCGCCTGGCCTGAGCCGGGAGTCTGAGCAGCAGCTTCCCTCTTGCTCCCCTCTTGCATGGCCGGGCGGAGGCTTTGGGGCGGGAGCTGCTCCTGTCCTCTTCTGCCAGGACCCCTATCTTGGTGCTGGGTTTCCCGGGGGCTGGACATCTAGGCCCAATGGAGCCCAGCCCCAGCTGTGCTGCGGCCAAAGAAGCAGCTGGAGAGGGACGTCTCCTCTACCGCCTCCATCTCAGCCATCTGCCTGGGCACAGCTCTTGCAGATACAGGCTGTGCTCCCACTGGTGCTGTTCAGGAAGAGGAATGGCAGCCGGCCTTCGGGACACTCAGGGGAGATCTGTGGGGGTTGAACGCCATCTCAATGGCCTCCTGAGTTAAGAGAGAGGCTTTTCGGAAGGAGGACGAAAGCGTGAGGTGCACGGACACCAAAATGCTCCCACCCAAGTGTGGTTCTTAGAGCAAGCACCTGGGATGCTGCCTCCCTCCGGCACCCCCCTGCCGCCTCCTCCTCCTCTTCCTCCTCCTCCTCCTCACCCCCCTACGGCAGGCCGAACCTGCCCCACACTCTAATGCAGGAGCTGCTCCGGACTCTGTTTCTCTCTCACTTCCTCTGGGTTGTCTGTCCGCTGCTCCCTGTGCTGTCTGTCTGTCTCTTCTCTTTGCTGGATTCTGACCTCTGCTTCCCTCTCGCTCGGCTGTCACCTGCTGCTCAGCCCAGAGAGCGCGACGTGATCCGGAATTTGCGCCTGGTGAGTGGTCCTGCCTGGTTCTGCATGGCACCCCTGCTGCTGCTCCCGGCACCCTCTGGGGAGGAGGCCGGCTGACGTCCACCGCCTCCTCGCTTCGCAGAAGCCGTGTCCCATCCGTGCCCTCCGAAAGCTTTGACCCGTAGCTGCTGACGGGAGGCTGGTGCATCACAGGCAGGATCCCACGGAGTGGGCCCTTTGGCAGCATGGCTGTCCCCTTGCCCGGAGCCCCGGGCGTTGCGGAGGGGATCCAGGGTGGCAGACAGGCAGGCGTCTCTGTGGCCGGCTCCTGGCAATTCCTCCTTTTCCGGAGGGGAATCCAGCATCGTGCTAAGGGTGGCTTTGTCAGCTTCTCTTGCAGCGGCCAAACTTAGGATAGTCCCAGGATGAGGACGCTTCGGCTAGGCGGGGATTGCTGGGGGGGGGGGCGGGTGGAGAGGTGGGGGTGAAGGTCTTTTCTCCCCTGCATTGTTTCTTGGCTCCTTCCGCCATGCTGGGCCTTCTCCGCGCTTCTCAGGCTCCTGCCTGGGAGCTCCCTTTCAGCCAGGGTGGGAGGGAAGAGACCCAGACACACACCCCGGCCTCTCCAGGGCCCTTACCTGAGCCTCCTTTGCCCACAGCCCCGGGAGAAGGGAAGGATGCGCTTCCACAAGCTGCAAAACGTGCAGATCGCCTTGGACTACCTGAAGCACCGGCAGGTGAGCCCCCGGGGTGAGGAGCCTGGAGAGGAAGGGGTGCAAAGGCAGTGGGGGTCCTTCGGTCACTGTAACTCTGCATGTGCGTGCGTGCCCCCACAGGTGAAACTGGTCAACATCCGGAATGACGACATCGCCGATGGCAACCCCAAGCTGACCCTGGGCCTCATCTGGACCATCATCCTCCACTTCCAGGTGAGGCCGGCTCCCCCAGCCTTCCCCCCCTGCTCTGCTCTGCTTGCTCTGGCGGGCAGGGCCTCTCTTCCGCCCCTCCCTCGCCTGGGGGCCAGATTCTTGTAAGAGGCGCCTGCAGCAGGCTGGATCTCCCCCCCCTCCTCTCCACCCAGCACAGGCGTTTAATGGGCAGGGAGGGTGCTGCTCAGAAGCCTCACGGGGCCAGCCCGGGCTGGTGGGGGGGAGGAAGGCTGGGGGAGTAAGCGAGGAGGAGGAGGAGAGGGTAGGAATGTGGGCTGTGGCTGGGAGAGAACAGGATGCTGCGGCTTGTGGGGTGACTCACCCATCAGTCGCTTCAGGACACAAGATTTTCCACTGAGTGCTTGGCTTGGGTGGGGCGGGGGGGCACGCAGGCCTTGGCGTTCCCCAGATGCAGGGATGGGTCTGGCTTAGGAGGGCATCCGCCGCTGCGTCTTGTGTGTTGGACCGAGGCAGCTACTGAGGGCGGCTCATTTCTGGCTGCCAAGGTGCCCCCCAAGGCACTCAGTGGAGGGCCAGGGCCATGTCTGGGGCATCGGGGCCACCGGGGGCCACACAGAGAATCAACCCCCTCCTTGAGCCGCACATGGCAGCCCTGGAGAGGCAGAGGGGCAGTCCAGGTCCGGGTGCAGAAAGTGGCCGAGCCTTGACGTGTCCCTCCTTCCCCCAAGATCTCGGACATCCAGGTGACCGGCCAGTCGGAGGATATGACGGCCAAAGAGAAGCTGCTCCTCTGGTCGCAGCGCATGGTGGAGGGGTACCAGGGCATGCGATGCGACAACTTCACCTCCAGCTGGCGCGATGGCCGCCTCTTCAACGCCATCATCCACAGGCACAAGTAAGGGGCGGGGCATGGGGCGGGTGGGCAGGGGCCCACTGAAGGGGCCCTGATGGAAAGGGCTGCAGGGCTCCACCCAGGAGGAAGCCACACATGTCGGATGGAGGCCCCAACCCCAGGCTGCCCTGTTTGCGAAGGGAGAAAGGGGGTCGCCTCCACCTTCCTTGACAAGTGAGGGAGGGGTGGGCTGGGGCCCCTCTGGCCCGGCCCCTCTCTCCCCCTCCCAGCTGACAGAGGGGAGGGGCCTGGCACACCTGCTGGTGCCCAGCACCCACTCCCGGGTCAAGGATGGGAAGCTGGACCAGAGGGCAACAGGTGGACCCTCAGCGGACGGGGAGGAGCAGCTTGTGATGCCCCGTGAAGGAGGGAGTTCCTTAGGCTTGTTGCTTCTGGAAAGCCAGAATCTCAGTGGGTCACGAGTGGGTCTGCTCCAAGCTGTGGGCTCCCCCTGGGACCCCTCCTGCGCCCTGGATTTTTTCACACCAGGCACAGACGGGGGGCGGTTGGGGGGGTATGCTTGAAAGCAATCATTCAGAGTGCCGAGAACCTGAGGGGGACTGCAGCACGCCTTGAGGACTGGAACCTTGGGCTTTTCCAATTGTTGGGAAGCTGATCGCTCCAGCTATTTCTGTGCCCCCTATTTTAAGGAGCAGGGTCTGGAGGCCCAGGGTGGCCTCTTCCAGGCACAGACCGATGGAAGCGCCACGGGGGGCACAAAGGCTGGTGTGGCCACAGCTGGTGCCAGGGGAGGCTGGGCACCCCATCGATCGGTACATGAATTCCCCCATTGATGGGCACAACCAAATTCAGGGCCCGTCCAGCCCCAGGGGCAGCCACTTCGCTTCCAGGGGAAGGTCAGGCGCAGAGTTGGGACCCAGTCGAAGCTTCGCCCTCTTCTCGGGCTGAGCTGGGGGGGGCCTCTGACCACAGTCTCCACCTCCCCCCTCTGCAGGCCGATGCTGATCGACATGAACAAGGTCTACCACCAGAGCAACGTGGAGAACTTGGATCAGGCCTTCTCGGTGGCTGAACGCGACCTGAGCGTGACGCGCCTCCTGGACCCGGAAGGTACCGGGACGGGCTGCCCTGTGGGCAGGGTGGGGGCTCCTTTTGCAGGGGTAGCACAACACCCCCTTTCTCTTTCCCAGATGTGGATGTGCCTCAGCCAGATGAGAAGTCCATCATCACCTACGTGTCTTCCCTCTACGATGCCATGCCACGAGTGCCGGACGTGCAGGATGGGATCAAAGCCAATGTGAGCCTTGTGGGGGGGGATGGAGAGGGGAGGCCTGGCCAGTCTGGGGGCTCAGGGCGTGACCTCAACACTCACCATCTTTTCCCACATGCACACACCGCTTAGGAGCTGCAGCTGCGCTGGCAGGAATACTATGGTGTGGTCAGCCTGCTTCTGCAGTGGATCCAGCACCACACAGTGACCTTTGAAGAGAGGAAGTTCCCTGCCAGCTACGAGGAGATCGAGGTGAGAGTCCACCAGGGTCAACTCCTGCCTGGGCCACCTCCCTCTCTGGCTGGGGTGCAGCCTTCTTCTCTTGGGGGCAGGATGGTCCTCCCTTCTGGGTTTGGGAGGCATCCCATGGTTTGGGGTGGTGGTGGTGGTGGCAAAAGGACTCCCTGAAGAGGCATGGGAATGTCCTTCTGTGGCCAGCTCTGCCCCCAGGAGGGTCACTGGCTGCTTTGGCAAAGTGCTTTGGGGCCTCTCCCTGACCCACCGTGCCCCCCACCACCATTTCCCACCTCGCTCTCCCACAGATCTTGTGGCACCAGTTCCTGAAGTTCAAGGAGATGGAGCTGCCCGCCAAAGAGGCTGACAAGAGCCGCTCCAAAGTGATCTTCCAGTCTCTGGAGGTAAGCCCGAATCGCCCCCTTGCTTCCCTGGCGGGGCCTGAGGCCCTGGGCCTCCGGCATGCCAGCCTGCTAGAGGAGAGGGTGGGGTGGCCTTCCTGGGCCCGTCGTCAGCAGCTCCCATCTGCTTCTGGCTCCACTAGGCTGCTGTGCAAAGCGGGCAACTGAAGATCCCTCCCGGCTACCACCCACTGGACGTGGAGAAGGAGTGGGGCAGGCTGCACGTGGCCATCCTGGAGAGGGAGAAGCTTCTGCGCTCGGAGTTTGAGAGGCAAGCAGAAGTGCCTGGCAGAGCGCCTAGAGGGGAGCTGGGGGCGCAGGGACCGGAGTCGGGCACTTCCTGGGAAGGGAGCAGGGAGCCCAGCAGGCAGGCAGACGGACAGCGGCTCCCTCCCAACCGCAGGCAGCCCAGCCCAGCCCTAATGGGAAACACAGGGCTGGTGACTCACCACCCGCCTCCCTCCCCCCCTGCTGTATTCCTCAGGAAACATCTGGGCGAGGGGACAGAGTGAGCCAAGGCAGCCTGGGACAGCTAGGCTGCCCTTCCCTGGCACTGGAGGGGCGAGAGCTGAGCCCCAGTGGGTGGAGGGTGCCAGCAGGGAATTGGCCAGGACACTCCGTCATTTCCCTCCCGCTCCCCTCCGGCCTTCCTAGGTTGGAACGGCTGCAGCGCATCGTCAGCAAACTCCAGATGGAGTCCGGCCTCTGCGAGGAGCAGCTCAACCAGGCGGACACCCTGCTGCAGTCGGTGAGCGGCCGCTCTGCTCCGGCTGGAGCCCCTGAGCCCAGGACCAGGAGGAGGGGGGGCGAGGCCTGGTGCTCTGCCAGGCTCAGGCTCTTTGGTTCCCTTCCTGCAGGACATCCGGCTGCTGAACGCAGGCAAGGCGTCGCAGCACTTGGCGGAGATTGAGCGGGACCTGGACAAGGCCGAGGCAATGATCCGCTTGCTCTTCAACGACGTGCAAGCCCTTAAGGATGGGCGCCACCCCCAAGGGGAGCAGATGTATCGCAGGTCAGTAACGCTCCTCTCCTGCCCTTTCCTCACACGGGGGCCAGTCTTTGCATGGGAGAGTGGTGCTGGGGCCAAGGAGCAAACACCCTTAGGGGCTTAGGACCCACCTGGAAGGGAGCCTCTGCCCCTCACTGACCAGCCAGTGTTGTGTGCACTGCCCTCTGGTGGTGGTAGCTGCCCACTGCAATTTGCAACCTCTGCAGGAGCAGCTGCAGCCGCCCTCATTGGGCCTGGATGGGGGAGCTCTGGCTGCTGTCCTCCCTGCAGGGAACCCCCATCTATAGCACCGCATTCCCTTCTCCCCTGCAGGGTTTACCGCTTGCACGAGCGCCTTGTGGCCATCCGCACTGAGTACAACTTGCGCCTGAAATCTGGGATAGTCCAAGTGTCCGTGCCAGTCACACAGCGCCCGCGGCCAGATATGGATGATGTCACCCTGCGCTACCTGCAGGATCTGCTGGCCTGGGTGGAAGAGAACCAGGCCCGCCTCAATGCAGCCGAGTGGGGCGTGGACCTGCCCACGGTGGAGTCGCAGCTTGGCAGCCACCGCGGACTGCACCGCTCCATTGAGGAGTTCCGCCCCAAGATTGAGCGAGCCCGGGCGGACGAGGTAGGTAGGGGGCAGGGGATGTCAGGCCTGGGGGTCCGAGAATGCCAGCCTCCTAGCAGGGCTTGCCGAAGGAGGAGGCTCCCGTGTCTGCATAGTGGTAGTTTCATGTTTGTCCTTTGCCCACCGCAGGCCCAGCTCTCTCCTGGTCCACAGACCTCATACCGGGACTACCTCAGCAAGCTGGACGTGCAGTACGAGAAGCTGCTGGTGAGCAGATGGCCGGGGGACGGTCGGGCAACAAAGGGGGCGCAGGCAGAGTCCTTGCTTCTCTCCCTTGGGGATGCAGTGGCATTGGGGGCCCCGGCACTCTTTGCCCCGGTCAGTGTCCCTTCGCTGGCAGACAGGGTTCCTCTCCGTGCTGGGCTGAGCCGGTGTGGCCTGTGTCTTGCAGAGCTTGTCCAAGGCCCGGCTGCGGCACCTTGAGAGCCTCCAGGCCTTCGTGGCTGCAGCCACCAAAGAGCTGATGTGGCTGAATGAGAAGGAGGAGGAAGAAGTGAACTACGACTGGAGCGAGCGCAACAGCAACATGGCTGCGAAGAAGGAGAGCTACTCGGTAAAAACCGCCCTCCCATTGGCCCCGAGCGAGGAGCCCGGCTGCCAGGCCCCGGCTGACCCCTGGATCTGTGCTCTGTCACTCTCTAGGGCCTGATGAGAGACCTGGAGCAGCGGGAGCGGCGCGTCAAGGAGATCCAGAGCACGGGCGACCGGCTGCTGCGGGAGGATCACCCAGCCAGGCAGACCGTGGAGGTGGGCGGGGTGGGGGAAGCACCAGCGGTCATGCCTGCATCACGAGGAGCCCTTGTCAGATGACCGCTCCCAGCCCTTACCCACTGCCCCCCCCAAGCGGGCACTCCGGGGTGTGGGAGGGGCTCCCTGGCATCCCTCTGCTGGCTTCCCCACCCACTCTGCTCTGTTGCTCCCTGCAGGCCTTCCAGGCGGCCCTGCAGACCCAGTGGAGCTGGCTGCTGCAACTGTGCTGCTGCATCGAGGCTCACCTGAAGGAGAACAGCAGCTACTTCCAGGTAGTCCTGCAGGAAGGCCGGGGGGGGGGGAGAGGGAGAGGTGTGCAGCCTCCAAGCAGAAAAGCAGAACTCTTGACGGGGACCGGCTGGCCTTCGTCCCTCTGGCTCCCTCTGGCAATGCGGTGGAGATGACAGAACCCCAGAGGGCTCTGCATCGTTCACCACCCTCTTCCTCCCCCTCCCCCCCCCAGTTCTTTTCTGACGTGAAGGAAGCGGAGGAGTTTCTACGCAAGGCTCAGGAGACGATGAAGAAGAAGTTCACCTGCGACCGGTCCATCACAGTGACCCGCTTAGAGGACTTGCTGCAGGACTCCCTGGTGAGGGTGGGACTGGCCCCCTCCCCTGGCCCCAGCCGCCTCCTTTCCCTTCCACTGACCCCGGCTGCTTCCTTCCTCCCACCCCCGCTTCAGGAGGAGAAGGACCATCTCACACAGTACCAGAGTCACCTGGCTGGGCTGGCCAACCGGGCCAAGACCATTGTCCAGCTGAAGCCCCGCAGCGCAAGCCCCCCTCTCAGGGGACGGCTGCCCCTCCAGGCGGTCTGCGACTACAAGCAAGTGGAGGTGAGTGAGGAGGGAGGCCGTGTACCGAGGCAGGGCGGGGGTGGGGCTGCCTCTGGGCTGCCTCTGCTGAGCTGCCCCCCCTTTCTGCCCACAGATCACAGTGCACAAGGGAGATCACTGCACCCTCCTGAGCAACGCCCAGCCCTACAAGTGGAAGGTTTTGAACGCAGCCGGGAAGGAGTCCCTCACCCCCTCCATCTGTTTCCTGATCCCCCCACCCAACAAGGAGGCCCTGGAGGCTGTTGGGAGGTACGTGCTCCTCACCTGGACCCTGGGCCGGCAGTAAAGGCTCCCCCCCCCTTCTTCAGCAGGCCATCGCGCCCACCCTGCGCCCCCGGCTCTGGGGCCAGGCGGAAGCTGCAAGCCAAGCTTTTGCCCCCTCCCTGGCCTGAAGAGAGACAGCCCTGACTCCCCCCCCCCCGGATGTCCCTTTAGGTTGGAGACGGTGCACCAGAAGCTGCTCGGCACTTGGCACCAACTGCACATCAACATGAAGAGCCTTCTCTCCTGGCAGTACCTGCAGCGGGAGATCCAGCAGATCCAGTCCTGGTCCCTCCTCATTGTGAGATCCAGATCCTCTCCTTCTTCCCCTCGCCCCAATGCCAGCTTTCCTGGCAAGCCCAGTCCGACAGCAGACCCCCAGGAAGGGTCTGCAGGGCCTGCCCTCCCCAGACCTGGCCCCGAGTGGGTCGGGGTTCCTTGGGCTGGCTAGGGGGATGGGCAGGAGTCACCCGGGGGGGGGGAACTGGCAGTAGGGAATGATGCCCCTCTTGGGAAGAGGGTAAAAGCCTGGCAGGCCCCTGAGGGTTCTTTATCATTGTTTGGGGTCCTTCTGAGGGGCCCTTCCTAACTATTGATCCAAGCAGTGTCCAAGAAAGCGGAAGCCCCTCCAGGAGGCTGGGACCCCAGGGCCACCACAGTCCCCAACCAATAGAGCCCCCACCAGCAAGGCCATGTGCAGACTGGGGGGTCTGGGTGGGGGTGCGCTTCTCAGGAGAGGGGAAGAGGGGGCACTCAGTCTGAAGGGTGGGTGGGTTGTAGGCAAGGGGGCCGTAGAGAACTTAGCCGAGAGCTTTACAGAGAGGACCCACTCCTTTGAATCACGCTGGGGGCAGTACAGTTAGTGGAGAGGGCCCAGCTGCCTCAGCCCCAGGGGCCTGCAGGGGCCTGTGCGCTGCCCCATCCAGGTGTCTCCGAAGCAGCCCAGGTAGGGCTCAGGATGTCAGGCAGGTCAGCCAGCTGCATCCTTGCCAGCCCTTGGAGCCCCCTGAGCTTCATTGCTTGGTGCGGGCCGAGGGACGCCAGGCAGCGCCACCCATCTGTCAAGGAGGGTATAGCTCTGCCCGGGGTGCCCCTTGCAGAGAGGGCTGTGTTAAGTGTTGGCCCCGCCCCCTTTGGGGGCACTGGGGCTGGTCAGCCAAGGCTCGGAGGTTGCCCTGGGGAGATCTTGAGGGGCCAACCTCAGCTGGCTTGGCTGGGGTTGTCTTGGGCTCCCCCGACAAGGCGTGTCCTTCGCAGTTTCGGACGATGCCCCCCGAGGATTACCGGCAGACGCTGCGCAGCCTGGAGACCCACTACCAGGAGTTCCTGCGCAACAGCCAGGACTCCCAGAACTTCCATCCGGACGACCGGCTGCAGGCGGAGCGCGATTACACCGTCTGCACCCAGAAGTACGAGCTGCTGCTGCGCGGACTGGAGAAAGGTAAGGCCCGGAGTCCTTTGCGGGCCGTGGCCCTTGGCCAACCTGGGGTCTGCGCTTTGATTTCAGGCTGGGCCTCTCCCTTCGACGGGCTCCCTGGGTGGCCTTGGCAGCCCATCCCTGCCCCCTCTCGACCGACCGCAGCCAGGAGCAGTGCTGGTGTCCATTAATCCCAGGCTTGGTTTGGGGGGGCGGCAGGGGAACAGGAGGAGTCGCTGTGCAGGAACTTCATCTCCCAGCTGAAGGACATCCGCCTGCAGCTCGAAGGCTGCGAGTCCCGCACCATACACAAAATTCGTTCTCCGCTTGACCAAGATCCCGTTAAGGAATGCGCACAGCGCATCAGTGACCAGCAGGTATGGCTTCCCTTTGCACGGAGATCAGCACAGCTGCAGAAGCTGATCGTCTCTCCTGGGATCTCCTCCAGGGCACAGGAGACTCTTCTCCTGCCCCAGACCCAGTCCAGGGAGGGGGAAGGAGCCCCAACTGCCCAGGAGAGGCACTGGAGAGGCCCCAGTGCTCTGGCCACGGAGGTGCTGCCTACCTTCCCATCTTGAATCGGGATAGGGACATTCTCCCTTGCCCGGGAGAAGGGTTGAGGTCCGTACTCGGGGCTTCCTGGCCTGGGTCCCTGAGGTCACTCCCCTCCCCTCCCCTCAGGAGATCCACCTGGAGCTGGAAAACCTCCAGAAGAGCTTGGGCAAAGTGAGCGCCCAGACAGAGAAGGTCCTGGCTCAGCCAGAGCAGGCCGGTTCGGCCCCCCTGCTGCACTCGGAGCTGGATATCACGCTGCAGAAGATGGGCCAGGTGTACAGCCTCTCCAGCATTTTCTTGGAGAAGTAGGTGGCTCTTCGCTCCGGCCCGATCCTGCCCGGCTGTGGGGACAGAGGGGGCGGGGAGGAGGACAGGCCTTGGGTTTGGCCACCCTTGTTCTTACTATAAACTCAGCAGCAGCAGCAGCAGCGACTCTGAGATCCTAGCTGGGGAATTGGGTCATCCTGGAGACGCTCTGATCCAGCTCCTCGCCTTCCAGAGGCCCCCTCGGCTTTCATGTCCTCGTGGGGTGACTCCATCGGCCACCCCAGCCCTCTGCTCAGCGCGATCATTGTGTCGGCAGCTCGTTCCCTTCGGCTCTTTGTGTGTCTCACAGCGAAGGGGCCTTGCAGTCAGAGCCCTCCAGGCTAGAGATGCTCTTTCTGGGTCTCAACATCCCTTTGACATCCAGCTAACTCCGTTTTCAGTTTTTGAAGGTTTTCAAATGGCTGTTTTTATGCTCCTGCTCCCCGCTGTGTTTTTTAAAGAGGATGTGGGCTAATTCGTAGATGCTTTGGAGACTAAAGGTTGCTTAGAGAACTTTGTTTTATAGCAACTTCCAAATACCTGGTGTAACTTGCACCCCAGATAACAGAATAGCAGAGTTGGGAAGGATCTTGGAGGTCTTCCAGTCCAACCCCCTGCTTAAGCAGGAGACCCTAGACCATTTCAGACAAGTGGCTGTCTAGTCTGTGTGTGTTAGAGCACCCACAACTTCTGGAGGCAAGTCGTTCCAATGATTCATTGTTCTGTCAGGAAATTTCTCCTTTGTTCTGGATTGCTTCACTCGATTAGTTTCCATCCATTGTTTCTTGTCTTGCCTTCCAATGCTTTGGAAAATAAGTTGACCCCCCCCCAATCTTTGTGGCAGCCCCTCAAATATTGGAACACTGCTATCATGTCCCCCCTAGTCCTTTTCTCTAGACTGGCCATACCCAATTCCTGCAACCGTTCTTCATATATTATAGCCTCCAGTCCCCTGATCATCTTTGTTGCTCTTCTCTGCAGTCTTTCCAGAATCTCAACATCTTTTTTATAATGTGACCAAAACTGGATGCAGTATTCCAAGTGTGGCTTTATTAAGGCTTTATAAAGTGGTACTAGTATTTAACACGATCTTGATTCTATCCCTCTGTTAATGCAACCAAGGATTGCATTGGCTTTTTTGGCTGCTGCCACACACTCCTGGCTCATGTTTAGATGATTGTCCACCAGGACTCTGAGATCCCTCTCACAGTTAGTGCAGTTGAGCCAGGTTACATCTAACCTGTACCTGTACGTTTGTTTTTTCTTGCCTACATTGAGTTTCATTGTGTTGAATGGGCAACCTTGTCCAGCTGCTGTGTTTGAGCTGATTTACCTCTCCTGCAGGTTGAAGACCATCCACCTGGTCATCCGCAGCACCCAAGGGGCTGAGCAGCTGGTCCAGAGCTACGAAGAGCAGCTCAAGGATGTCCAGGCTGTGCCGTCTGACCTCAAGGTTGTTGAGGCTACCAAGGCAGAGCTCAAGGTGACCGGCCAGACCCACAACTGCCAGGGGGAGAGACCACTGGGCCGCCCGATCAGGGAGGGCTGTGGCTGGGAAGAGCTCGTACGACCCTGACCCCCACCCCCCCTCCCTCTGTCTTTGTCCCACAGAGGCTGCGTGGGCAGGTCGAGGGGCACCAGCCAGTCTTTAGTGCCCTGGAAGCGGAACTGGCCAAGGCCAGTGAGGTGAACGAGAGGATGGTGAGAGGCCACAGCGAGAGGGACCTGGACTTGGATCGCTACCGGGATCGCGTGCGGCAGCTCCTCGACCGCTGGCAGGCTGTCCTGGCCCAGATCGACCTGCGGCAGCGGGAACTGGACCAGCTGGGGCGCCAGCTGCGCTACTACCGCAACAGCTACAGCTGGCTGATGGAGTGGATCCAGGATGCCCGCCAGCGCCAGGAGGGCCTCCAGGCCGTGCCTATCACCAGCAGCCAGCAGGTGCGGGAGCAGCTGCTGCAAGAGAAGGTAAGGCTGCCCGAGGGGAGGCGGGGCCCGGCTGGGGCGAGGCCCCTTGAAGCCCAGCAGCGGGAGGGCTGGCAGGGCTGAGAGGGGGCCTCCAGGGTGGGGGTGGTTAGTCCCACGAGATTAGGCCTGGGCATTTGCAAAGGGAGGGGGCTCCTGAATGCAACCCACAAAGAGATTTTAGTAATTGTATACAGCTGGAAAACGCAGGCCGTTGGTTTTAGAAGGGGGAGCAAATGGGCCTTTCCAACCATCAGGTTTCCTTGGACACTGGCAGAGGTCCGGTTCAAAGACCCCTTTGGTGGATAGTGTGAAGCCCCTCTGCCACTTCCTCTGAGGCTCCTCTGCTAGAATCTCCCTCCAGGGAGGCCTCTTCTGGAGCTGTGGGGCCTCCCTGTGCTGTTGGCCTTGCGGGGGGGGGAGCGAGCGAGAGGGTGGTGGGCTTATTCCTTCTGCCTCTCCTTCCCCAGAAACTCCTGGAAGAGTGTGAGCAGAACTGGGAGAAGGTGGAGGAGTGTCACCGCCTGGCCAAGCAGTACATTGATGCCATCAAGGTAGGTGGGGGAGAGGTGGGCCTGCTGGAGGGGTTGGCTCTGCAGGCTGGGGTCCCCCGCCTGGGCTCAGGGGGCTCCAGCAGCAGGCCAACCCCTCTTTCCTTCGAAGGATTACGAACTTCAGCTGGTCACGTACAAAGCCCAGGTGGAGCCCGTCTCTTCTCCTGCCAAGAAGGCCAAAGTGCAGTCTGCCTCGGACAGCATCATCCAGGAGGTGAGGGGCTGTCCCTGGGCGGGGCTGGTGGGGGGAGGGTGCCAGGAGTGGGGACAGAGGTTCCAGAAGGAAAGTCTGATGAGAAGAAAGGGGTGCCCAATGGGGAGGAGGACCCTCCTGGGCGCTCTTGGCCAGAGCTGGGGGGGGTCTTGCTTCTGGGGTGGCAGCGGTAGCTTCCCTTGAGACGAGGGTGCTGCAGAGAGCCGGTGCGCCTGAGCTGCTGCGCTCCTTCCAGGTGTTCCCGCCTGGGACTTTGCCCACGGCTTCCGAAGGGCTTCTGAAGGTGTTCCTCTGCTTGGGAGGAACAGGCCATCAGGGCTGATCTGAGCCCCTCCCTCCCCCCTTTGGCCTTGCAGTATGTTGACCTGCGGACTCAATATAGCGAGCTGACCACGCTGACCAGCCAGTACATCAGGTTCATTACAGAGACTCTTCGACGGCTGGAGGAGGAAGAGGTAAGGGATCCGGAGTGGGCCCAGCATGGCTTGGATGGGCTGGGGGGGGGGGCTGCTCCCTCCCAATTGGCTGTTCCTCTTCCCTGTCCCTCCCCTGGGCAGTTTGTGGCCCCACACGGGAGCCTCATGCATGGGCATCATCGCCCTGCAGGAAGAAGCTGTGCTTCCCAGATTGCTATGCCTGCTCTTTCTCCTCCTCCTCCTCCTGTGTCTGGGGCTGCTTCTGGGGCTCCCCTCCCTGCCCCTCTTTTCCTCGGATTTGCTGTGGTCTCCTCCCCTTTCTAACTCTTGGTTTCTGCCCTTCGGAAGCCTCGCTTCTTTGCCTGGGTTTGCTTGGGGCAGGTTGGTGCTGGTGGGGCTCTAAGGAAGGGTTGACCTCCAGAGGAGGGGGCTGCAGCAGCTTTTGTACCAGGTACTCCTTCACTCTGCATGTTCTCCCACCTTTGCACTCTCCCCGCAGTGGCCCTGCACTGATCACACAGCTGAGGGAGGGAGGGAGAGGAGGACCCGCTGGGTGAGAGGGGAGGGTCTGGAAGAGGAGGAGGGGGCAAAGGGGTAGGTCTTCTGCTGGGTCACTTTGATTTGCCGGCTTGCAAGGTCTCTCGCCCGCTTGGTGTGCTGTCTGGCCTGGATGTGTGTGAACGGTCACCTGCCTCCCCTACAGTCTCCTAGGAAGGGCTTGGAAGACAAATGTGTGCTGCGAATGGGGGAGGGGGGAGAGGAGCCTAGTGAGACAGCACAGTCCCCACTGTCGCGCTTGCTGCCCTCACATGCCCCTAGGCTGGATCTCCCCCGACCCCTAAGCTTTCGGACTCCTGGTCTGCTGGACATTCTGCTGCGTGGTGGCGGCACATTGCGCATGGTGGAGGTGTGCTCTTTTGTGCCTTTTTGGTCTTGGGTTTGCTTTCTCTGGTGCCCACCCGTCCGTTGGTGCTTCCATCCTTTTTGTGGGTGTGCCTGCTTCATTGCCTGCTGCCCTGAGCAAGAGCCCCTTGCCCCCACCCCGAAGCCTGGCCCTCCCATCTGCTCTTGTGATATTTCTCTCTCTCCCACCCCCCCTCCTCTCTGCCCCCTCCCCATAGAAAGCAGCAGAGCAGCTGAAGGAGGCAGAGCGGAAGCGCTTGGCGGAGGTGGAGGCCCAGCTGCAGAAGCAGAGGCAGCTGGCCGAGGCCCATGCCAAGGCCAAGGCTCAGGCCGAGGAGGAGGCCCGGGAGCTGCAGCAGCGCATGCAGGAGGAAGTCAGCCGGAGGCAACTGGCAGCCGTAGATGCTGAGCAGCAGAAGCAGAACATCCAGGAGGAGCTGCTGCAGATGAAGCTCAGCTCCGATAGGCAGATTGTGGCCAAGCAGAAGCTGATCGAGGAGGTGGAGATCAGCCACAGGAAAGTGGAAGAGGAGATCCACATCATCCGCTTGCAGCTGGAGGCCACTCAGAGGCAGAAGGCCGGGGCGGAAGGGGAGCTGCAGGCCCTGAGGGCCCGGGCGGAGGAAGCCGAGCGCCAGAAGAAAGCCGCCCAGGAGGAGGCCGAGCGCCTGCGCAGGCAAGTCAAGGACGAGGCCCAGAAGAAGCGGGAGGCGGAGGAGCAGCTGCAGGAGAAGGTGCAGGCAGAGCAGCGAGCGGCGCGGGAGAAGCAGAAGGCCTTGCAGGACCTGCAGCAGCTCCGTGCGCAGGCTGAGGAAGCTGAGCGCCGGATGAAGCAGGCAGAGCTAGAGAAGGAACGGCAGATCCAGGTTGCACAGGAGGCAGCCCAGAAGAGCGCTGAGGCAGACCTGCAGAGCCGGCGCCTCTCCTTCGCCGAGAAGACGGCCCAGCTGGAACTGACCCTGAAGCAGGAGCATGTCACCCTCACTTATCTCCAGGAGGAGGCCGAGCGCCTGAGGACACAGCAGCTGGAAGCCGAGCGGGCCAAGGAGGAAGCCGAGAAGGAGCTGGAGAAGTGGCAGCAGAAGGCCAATGAGGCGCTCCGGCTGCGGCTGCAGGCGGAGGAGGTAGCACACAAGAAGTCTCTGGCCCAGGAGGAGGCGGAGAAGCAGAAGGAGGATGCCGAGCGCGAGACCCGGAAGCGGAGCAAGGCAGAGGAATCAGCCTTGCGCCAGAAGGAGCTGGCCGAGGAGGAGCTGGAAAAGCAGCGCAAACTGGCTGAGGGCACAGCCCAACAGAAGTTCCTGGCTGAGCAGGAGCTGATCCGCCTGAAGTCGGAGATGGAGAATGGGGAGCAGCAGCGGCTGCTGCTGGAGGAAGAGCTCTTCCGCCTCAAGAGTGAGGTCGGCGAGGCTGTCCACAAGCGGAGGGAGCTAGAGGAGGAGCTGGCCAAGCTGCGGGCTGAAATGGAACTCCTGCTGAAAAGCAAGGCCAGGACTGAGGAGGAGTCGCGTTCCGCCAGCGAGAAGTCCAAGCAGATCTTGGAGGATGAGGCCGCCAAGTTGCGGGAGGTGGCAGAGGAGGCAGGTCGCCTGCGTGCCCTCTCTGAGGAAGCCAAGAGGCAGAGGCAGCTGGCTGAGGAGGAGGCTGCCCGGCAGCGAGCAGAGGCCGAGCGGATACTCAAAGAGAAACTGGCAGCCATCAACGAGGCGTCACGCCTCAAGGCGGAAGCCGAAATTTCCCTGAAGGAGAAAGAGGCTGAGAACGAGCGGCTGAGGCGGCTAGCGGAGGACGAGGCTTATCAGCGGAGGGTCCTGGAGGAGCAGGCGGCCCAACACAAGCACGACATCGAGGAGAAGATTGTGCAGCTGAAGAAGTCATCCGAGAGTGAGCTGGATAGGCAGAAGACCGTTGTCAATGAAACCTTGAAGCAGCGGCGCATCATCGAGGAGGAAATTCGCATCCTCAAGATCAACTTTGAGAAAGCCTCTGTGGGCAAGGCAGATCTGGAGCTGGAGCTCGGCAAAATCAGGCAGAATGCGGAGGAGATTCAGCGGAGCAAAGAGCTAGCAGAGCAAGAGGGTGAGAAGCTGCGGCAGGCAGCCCTGGAAGAGGAGAACCGCCGCAAAGAGGCTGAAGCGAAGCTCCAGAAGACTCTGGCTGCTGAGCAGGAAGCCGCCAGACAGCGCAAAGCCGCTCTGGAGGAGGTGGAGCGCCTGAAGGCCAAGGTGGAGGAGGCCAAGAGGCAGAAGAAGCTGGCAGAAAGCGAGTCAGAGAAGCAGATCCTGCTGGCCCAGGAGGCGGCCCAGAAGAAGATGGTTGCTGAAGAGGCCGCTCACCTGGCCGTGGTGCGCCAGAAGGAGGAGGAGTTGCTGCAGACCAGACAGCAGGAGAAGTCCATCCTGGACAGACTGAAGGAGGAGGCTGAAAGAGCCAAGAGAACAGCAGAGGAAGCAGAGTTTGCCCGCCTCAAGGCAGAGCAAGATGCCACCTTATCCCGGCAGCTGGTGGACGAGGCCGAGCGCATGAAGCAGCGAGCTGAGGAGGAGGCCCAGGTCAAAGCTAGGGCCCAGGAGGACGCAGAGAAGCTCCGCAAAGAGGCAGAGCTGGAGGCGGCCAGGCGAGCCCAGGCAGAACAGGCAGCCCTCAAGCAGAAGCAGCTGGCTGACATGGAGATGGAGAAGCACAAAAAGTTTGCAGAGCAGACACTGCGGCAAAAGGTCCAGGTGGAGCAGGAGCTGACTAAGGTCAAGCTGCGGCTGGAGGAGACAGACCATCAGAAGAGCCTCTTGGAGGAGGAGCAGCAGCGGCTGAAGGAGGAGGTGACCGAAGCCATGAAGCAGAAGGTCCAAGTGGAGGAGGAGCTGTTCAAGGTGAAGGTCCAAATGGAGGAGCTGATCAAGTTGAAAATCCGCATTGAGGAGGAGAACAAGTTGCTCATCATAAAGGACAAGGACAACATGCAGAAGATCCTCATCGAGGAAGCCGAGAAGATGAAGCAGGTGGCAGAGGAAGCTGCCCGGCTCAGCGTGGAAGTCCAGGAGGCTGCCCGCATGCGCAAGCTGGCAGAGGAGGATCTGGCCCAGCAGCGGGCTCTGGCGGAAAAGATCCTGAGGGAGAAGATGCAGGCCATCCAGGAAGCCACTCAGTTGAAGGCCGAGGCTGAGCTGCTGCAGAAGCAGAAGGACCTGGCTCAGGAGCACGCCCGGAAGCTGCAGGAGGACAAGGAGCAGATCCGGCTACAGCTGGAGGAGGAGACAGAGGGCTTCCAGAAAACACTGCAGGCCGAGCGCAAGCGGCAGCTGGAGATCACTGCCGAGGCTGAGCGGCTGAAGCTGCAAGTTACGGAGATGAGCCTGGCCCAAGCAAAGGCAGAGGAAGAGGCCAGGCGGTTCAGGAAGCAGGCCGAAGAGATCAGCGGGAAGCTGCACCAGATGGAGCTGTCTACTCAAGAGAAGGTGACCCTGGTGCAGACCCTGGAGATCCAGAGGCAGCAAAGCGATCAAGATGCTGGCAGGCTGAGGAAGGCTATTGCTGAGCTGGAGGTGGAGAAAGAGAAGCTGAAGCGGGAAGCCCAGCTGCTGCAGCAGAAGGCGGAAGAGGTACCTGCTCTGGTTGTGACTCCCCTCCCACCCCACCCCCAGGTTGAGCAATGCCCATCAGCCCCAGTCAGACAATTAGTCCACAGCCCCCTGTCTGAGCTGGCCTCATGCAGGAGAGAGAGGTGCCACTCCACGGGGTGGATACAGTGCAGTGGACCAGGTCCCCCGCCACAAGAGCCTGGCCTACTGCAGGACCCAGGCTGTGTGTTTGTGTGAGCATCGACTGGTCTCTCCCAATGGCCTGAGGGGGAGGAAAGGGAGAAGGAGGAGATGCTCTTGCTTCCCTGGTAGGGTTCAGAAGACATTCCCTGCTGGTTGCAGGCCTGTACTGATGACCAAGTGCCCTCTGCTTGTTAGATGACCGTTGTGGTAAGTTGTACTTTAGCAAGCGGCTGGTTATGTAGTCCCACAGCCAAGACGGCTCATCATTTCAGCTGCGAATTCTCTTTGCATCAAGGAAGCAAAGGAGAACACTAGGCGCATGGATTTTGTGTACCGTTGAAATAGAGTGTGCAAGCCACAGAGGCCATTCTGGAGTCTCCTGGTTCCAACAACTGCTTCTTACTGTTTCTGTCAAAGTCTGTTTGAATTTTGGCAGAACTGGGAATGGCAACTGAGAAGAGGGTGGGCAAGGAAGGCAGCTGGGGGAGGGGAGTGTTGACCCATCAACAGGCGATGCCCTCCTGGGAGTGGTCTGGGGAGGCCCCCGTGGGACCCCTTTGGAGGGTTCCTTGGGGAGGACTTCCAAAGATCTCTGCCACAAGTGGTGCCTCCCCCTGGGCAAAAGTGGAAGGTGACTCCACGCAGGTGGCAGCGGCCGGCCAAGTAAGGGTTGTTGTTCAAAGGTGTAGAGGGATTTTTTGTTCAGAGGCTTTAAACTGAAGGGGTTCTATGAATTGGTGATGGGTTTCGGAACAAGTCGCCCAACCCACTCCCCATTTCACTAATTTTCTTCTCTGGGAAAGCTCCTTTCGTGCTCAGTAAATAGAGAGTCCCTCTGACACCGAGGCCCGTTCAGAAGGAACAGGGCAGTGTTTCCTAAAATGAAACGAAAACGGTCCCATCTCCCTGTCTTCTGATTCCTTGATGTTGCTATGACAGGTAGTTCCTCCCTGATGACTTCTTTCCTTTTGAAGTGGCCCGACAGGATGCCTGTTGGACACGCAACCACTGACAGCTGCCTTTTAGATGACACCCCCCCCCCTTACTCTCTCTCCTCTTTTAACATCTGGTTGATACACTTTGTTTTCTTCCCAATCCAGATGCAGACTGCTCAGAAGGAACAGCTCCGCCAGGAGACACAGTTGCTCCAGCAGACCTTCCTGTCAGAGAAGGACACCCTCCTGCAGAAGGAGAGATTTGTGGAGGAGGAGAAGGCCAAGCTGGAGAGCCTCTTTCAGCAGGAAGTTAAGAAAGCTCAGAGCCTGAAGGCTGAGCAGGAACATCAGCAGAAGCAGATGGAGCAGGAGAAGGAGCAGCTGGAAGCCACCTTGAGGGATGCCCGGGAAAAGCAAGCGGAAGCAGAGAAGAGTGTCCGTCGCAAGCAGGAGGAACTCCAGCAGTTGGAGAAGCAGCGTCAGCAGCAGGAGAAGCTTCTAGCTGAGGAAAACCAAAAGCTCCGGGAGAAACTGAGGCAGCTGCAGGAGGAGCAACAGGCTGCTCTGGCTCAGACCCGAGAAATCATGATCCAGACAGATGACCTTCCTCAGGAGGCAGTTGTGTCTGCAGTAACAGCTCTGCCTAATGGTCAAGACATGCTCGACGGTGTCTCTCAAAATGGTGAACCTGAGTTGGCATTTGATGGCATCCGACAGAAGGTACCTGCCAAAAAGCTGGCAGAGGCTGGCATCCTGAGCCCAGAAACCTGGGAGAATCTGGTGCACGGGACAGTGTCTGTGCAGGAGGTGTCCCAGATGGAGGAGATCAGGAAGTACCTGCAGGGCAGCAACAGTAGCATTGCGGGGCTCCTGATCAAGCCCACCAATGAGAAAATGAGCATCTACCAGGCCATGAAGCAGCAGATCCTCAGTCCAGGCACGGCCCTCATCTTGCTGGAAGCTCAGGCAGCCTCTGGTTTCATGATAGACCCCATGAGGAACAAGAGGATCTCTGTCAGTGAGGCGGTAAAGGAAGGCGTGGTTGGGCCTGAGCTGCACAATAAATTGCTGTCTGCAGAGAGGGCGGTGACTGGATACAAGGACCCCTACACAGGTGAAAAGATCTCCCTCTTCCAGGCAATGACCAAAGACCTCATTGTTAAAGACCATGGGATTCGGCTTCTGGAGGCCCAGATTGCCACCGGGGGCATCATCGACCCTGTCAATAGCCACCGCCTACCTGTGGACATTGCATTCAAGCGAGGCTATTTTGATCAGGAGATGCAACAGGTCCTCTCGGACCCCACAGATGACACCAAGGGCTTCTTTGACCCCAATACCCAGGAGAACCTTACTTACCTGCAGCTGATGGAAAGGTGCATGACTGACCCCGAGACCGGGCTAATCTTCCTGCCACTGACAGACAAAGCAGCCAGAGGACAGGAGCTGGTCTACACGGATCAAGAGGCCAAGGACATGTTCAGGAAAGCCACGGTCTCTGCTCCCTTTGGCAGATTCCGGGGAAAGACCGTCACCATCTGGGAGATCATCAACTCCGAGTATTTCACTGAGGAGCAGAAGCGGGAGCTCCTGCGTCAGTACAAGACTGGGAAGATCACGGTGGAGAAGATAATTAAGATCATAATTACTGTTGTTGAAGAGAGTGAGAAGAAGAGCCAACTCTGCTTTCAAGGCCTCCGGGCTGCAGTGCCGGCGGCTGAGTTGCTGGAGAGCAAAATCCTCAACAAAGAACTCTACAATCAGCTGCACCAAGGCAAGAAGACGGTGAAGGAGGTCGCCAATATGGATGCCATAAAAACATACCTGGAAGGTACTGGCACCATTGCGGGCATCTTGGTAGAATCAACAGACCAAAAGTTACTTCTTTCAGATGCAATGAAAAGAAACCTGTTGAAACCTGAGGCGGCCCTGATCCTTCTGGAGGCCCAGGCTGGAACTGGGCATATCGTTGATCCCGTGAGGAACGAGAAGCTTCCTGTGGATGAAGCGGTCCGAGCAGGAATGGTGGGGCCTGAGCTTCATGAGAAGCTGCTCTCTGCAGAGAGGGCTGTAACCGGCTATAAGGATCCCTACACAGGGCAGGTAGTCTCCGTTTTCCAAGCACTGAAAAAAGATCTCATTCCTAAGGACACCGGGGTCCGGCTGTTAGATGCTCAGCTTGCCACTGGAGGCATCATTGATCCCGTGCACAGCCATCGCCTCCCACTTGAAGTTGCCTTCAAACAGGGCTACTTCAGTGAAGAAATGAACAAGGCCTTGTCTGATCCGGCTGACGAGGTCAAGCTGTACTATGACCCCAATGTTCAAGAAAACCTCACTTATGCTCAGCTGCTGAAGAGGTGCCAGGTGGATAAGCAGACAGGCCTCCATCTGCTCCGTCTTTCGGATGAGGCCATACAGCGTCATCAGGAGGAGCTCTACTCAGATAGTGCCATCAAAGAATCCTTTGATAAGTCAACAGTTGAAGTTCCCGCCGGCAGCCAAAAGGGCAAGACAGTGACGATCTGGGAGCTGATCCACTCAGAATATTTGACTGAAGAGCAGAGGAGAGAGCTGATACGGCAGTTCAAGACTGGCAAAGTCACCATTGAGAAGGTCATTAAGATAATTATTACAATTATTGAAGAGAGCGAGGCCAAGAAACAAGAAAAATTGACCTTCAGTGGCCTGCGAGCACCAGTGCCTGCTAGTGAACTGCTTGAGTCCAAGGTCCTCAGCAGGCAGCAGTACGAGCAGCTCAGAGAAGGGAAGAAGGCAGTGAAGGACATCGCTGAAGTGGATGCGGTGAAGAGGTACCTGAAGGGGAGCGACTGCATTGCTGGGATCTATGTGGAAGAAACCAAGGAGAAGCTGAACATCTACCAGGCACTGAGGAAAAACCTGCTCCTGCCCAGCACAGCAACTGTCCTCCTGGAGGCCCAGGCAGCCACTGGGTTTATAGTGGACCCAGTAAGGAACCAGAAGCTGCATGTCAACGAAGCAGTGAAAGCCGGCCTTGTGGGACCAGAGCTGCACGAAAAGCTGCTCTCTGCTGAGAAGGCTGTCACCGGCTACAGAGACCCTTATTCTGGGAACACCATCTCTCTCTTTGAGGCTATGAGAAAGGGGCTGATTGTGCGGGAGCATGCCATCCGCCTGCTGGAAGCCCAGATTGCCACCGGGGGCATTATAGACCCCGTGCACAGCCACCGTGTTCCTGTGGAAGTGGCCTACAAGCGCGGCTACTTCGATGAAGAGATCAACCGAACTCTCTCAGATCCCTCAGATGATACCCAGGGTTTCATTGACCCCAACACCCAGGAGAATCTTACCTACTTGCAGCTGAAAGAGAGATGCATTGAGGACCCCGAGACTGGCCTTTATCTCCTGCCTTTGAAGCAGCCTGAACGGCCAGCGGTGGTGGAGAGAACCCAAGTATACACTGAGGCAGAAACCAAGAAGATGTTTGAAGAAACACAAATTGACATTCCAGGAGGAGAGCTTGCTGGCTCCTCCATGTCCCTCTGGGAAATTATGAACTCTAATCTCCTTCCTGAAGAACAACGTAAAAAACTGATGGAAGAGTTCCGTTTAGGCACCCTGACGAAGGAACGCATGATCATCATCATCATTGAGATTATAGAGAAAACGGAGATTGTCCGCCAGCAAGACTTCACCTCCTATGATTACATTAGGCACCGCATCACCGCTGAAGATCTCTACGAGGCCAGGATAATCTCTCTGGAGATATTCAATGCGCTGAAGCAGGGCTCCAAGACCATCCAAGAGATTCTGGAGATAGAGACCACCTGGAAATATCTTTATGGTACTGGCTGTATTGCTGGCATCTACATTCCATCTAGCAAGCAGAAGGTCAGCGTCTACCAGGCCCTCAAAAAGGGGCTGATTAACCCTGAAGTTGCTCGAACCTTGCTGGAAGCCCAGGCTGCCACTGGCTTTATTATTGATCCCATGAAGAACGACAGACTTACAGTAGATGAGGCAGTGAGGAAAGGGGTGGTGGGCCCAGAAATGCATGATCGACTCCTATCTGCTGAAAGAGCTGTGACAGGCTACCGAGATCCTTACAGCGAGCAGAAAATCTCTCTCTTCCAGGCCATGAAGAAGGATCTCATTCCATCTGAAGAAGCCCTCCGATTGCTAGATGCCCAGCTGGCCACAGGAGGAATTATAGACCCGTACCTGGGTTTTCACTTGCCCTTAGAAATTGCCTACCAACGTGGCTACTTCAATCTGGAGACCTTTGACAGGCTTTCTGAGCCCAGTGAGATCCGCAGCTACATAGACCCCTCCACAGATGAAAAGCTCAGCTATGCTCAGATCCTCAAGCGATGTAAGAAGGATGAGAATACAGGCTGCCTCCTCCTACCCCTTTGTGACACTCGGAAGCTGACTTTCAGGGGGCTGAGGAAGCAAATCACAGTGGAGGAGTTGGTACGATCAAAAGTCATGGATGAAGCCACTGCCCAGCGACTCCAGGAAGGCCTAACCTCAGTGGAGGAGGTCTCTAAAAAGTTGCAGCAATTCTTAGAGGGCACCAGCTGTATTGCTGGAGTCTACATGGACTCAGCCAAGGAAAGGTTGTCTGTATATCAAGCTATGAAGAAAGGCATTCTCCGGCCAGGGACGGCTTTTGAGCTGCTGGAGGCCCAGGCGGCCACAGGGTACGTTATCGACCCCATCAAGGGTCTCAAGCTGACTGTGGAGGAAGCAGTGCGCATGGGCATTGTAGGCCCGGAATTCAAAGACAAGTTACTTTCAGCCGAGCGGGCAGTGATAGGTTACAAGGACCCTTACTCTGGCAAGATAATATCCCTTTTCCAAGCCATGAAGAAAGGGCTGATCCTGAAAGATCATGGGATTCGTTTGCTAGAAGCTCAAATTGCTACAGGAGGTATTATTGATCCCGAGGAGAGCCATCGCTTGCCAGTTGAAGTGGCGTACAAGAGAGGCCTTTTTGACGAGGAAATGAATGAAATCCTCCTGGATCCAAGTGATGACACCAAGGGGTTCTTTGACCCAAACACTGAGGAAAACCTGACTTACCTGCAATTGATGGAAAGGTGCATCACTGACCCTGAGACTGGGCTGTGCCTCCTGCCCCTGAAAGAGAAGAAGCGGGAAAGGAAGACCTCGTCCAAATCCTCTGTCCGCAAGCGCAGGGTGGTGATTGTGGATCCAGAGACTGGGAAGGAAATGTCTGTGTATGAAGCCTACCGCAAAGGCCTCATTGACCACCAGACCTACCTGGAACTCTCAGAACAAGAGTGTGAATGGGAGGAAATCACTATCTCCTCCTCTGATGGGGTGGTCAAGTCCATGATCATTGACCGGAGGTCAGGACGGCAGTATGACATAGATGATGCCCTGGCCAAAGGCCTGATAGACCAGTCTGCCCTGGACCAGTATCGCTCAGGGACCTTGTCCATTACTGAGTTTGCAGACATGTTGTCTGGCAATGTAAGTGGATTCCGATCCAGATCTTCCTCTGTGGGCTCTTCCTCTTCCTATTCGGCAAGTCCTGCTCATGCAAGACCCCAGCTGACCTCCTGGAGTGATCCCGCTGAGGAGACTGGCCCAATTGCTGGCATCTTGGATACAGATACCCTGGAAAAAGTGTCCATTACGGAAGCCATGCACCGCAACCTGGTAGATAACATTACAGGCCAAAGGCTACTGGAGGCCCAGGCCTGCACAGGTGGGATCATTGATCCAAGTTCAGGGGAGAAGTTCCCTGTTGCAGATGCTGTTAATAAGAGCCTGGTCGACAAGATCATGGTAGATAGAATCAACCTTGCTCAAAAGGCTTTCTATGGCTTTGAGGATCCAAGAACCAAGACCAAAATGTCTGCTGCCCAAGCCTTAAAGAAGGGCTGGCTGTACTATGAGGCCGGCCAGCGGTTCCTGGAAGTCCAGTACCTGACCGGTGGGCTGATTGAGCCAGAGGTGCCTGGACGGGTCTCGCTCGATGAGGCCTTGCAGAAGAACACTGTCGATGCGCGCACTGCCCAGAAGCTTCGGGACGTCAACACTTACTCCAAGTACTTGACCTGTCCCAAAACCAAGCTGAAAATCTCCTACAAGGACGCCATAGACAGGAGCATGATCGAAGAAGGGACGGGCCTCCGTCTCCTGGAAGCCTCCTCACAATCCAGCAAAGGCTATTACAGTCCTTACAACGTCAGTGGCTCCGGTTCCACCTCCGGCTCCCGGCCAGGTTCACGAACAGGTTCCAGACCGGGCTCCAGGCGAGGAAGTTTTGATGCCACCGGCTCCGGCTTCTCCGTCTCCTTCTCTTCCTCCTCCTACAGTTCATCAAATTATGGCCGCAGATACGCACCAGATCCCAGCAGCAGCAGCAGCGGCAGCACAGATGCAGCTGACCTCCGTGGCACCCTGGCATATCCAAAGGGAAGCTGTGGGTGGAAAGGAAACTGTCCCCCTCTTGAACTGCCTGGAAAACAGCTGCCTGTGGCCTAAAGGGCCCTCCCTGCCCCTCTCCTTCCCTCCCTTTCTCCCTGCCCCTCTCCCACCCTACCCCTCTCCCTCCCTCCCTCCCTCCCTCCCCCCTCTCCCTCCCTCCCTCCCTCCCCATCCTTCCCAAGCCGAGATGACATGGCCTTCCTTTCGCTCTGCATGTGATCAAGTTACTGGCTAATTCTACCAATATTTTTATTACTACTACTGTTGCTCTTTTTTAAAACACAGAGTTTCCTTCCAAAGCAGTGCCTAAACTTTAACCAAAAAGACTACACTAATATATTAATATATATGATGGTTCTGACAGTATTTGTATATTGAGAGAGACAGAGATAGAGAATGCGGGCGCATCAGTGCTCCCCACGCCGCTTCATGCCCCCCGAAGCCTGCTCCTTTCCTTCCCAACCAGCCCTCGCCCATGCCAGGCCACTGCCACTGTTTGGCGCACCATTCTTTCAGCCCTCCTCCTCCTCTTCACTTGTCCTTTCTGCGGTGCCTCCAGATCACCTGCCTATGCAAAGAATGTCTGTGCCTCCACAAGGACCGGCCGACGGGAGCATCTCCTGCCCGGCTCCCTCCACCGAGGCCTGGGCTGCTCTCCTCTCTGGCCTTCCGTCATGGGCACAGGACTCTCCTGGGTGCTGCTCCACCAACTTCCTTGCTGGCCGACCTCCACAGCCAGGCGATTCTGCGCTTGGACCGTAAGTGCCGGGGGTCCTGCTACGCTGTTGCAAGGCTGCTGCCGCTCCTCTCCTGGCTCTCCTCCCCGGCTGCCTCTGGTGCGCTCTGGCTCCGCAGACCCTGGCCCTCCTCTGGGCTCCGCTCTGTCCTCTCTTGCTGGGAAGCTTGGCAGGGTGGGGGGCACTGCATGAGGCTAGCAGTCTTGGCCGGGAAGCGCCTTGGTCCAGACTGGCTTTGCGGGCGGTTGGGAGCACAGTTTGGGGGGCAGCCTTCAGACCCACATCTCTGGGGTGCTGTCCCTGCAAGCTGTAAGATCTCCAGGAGGTGGGGCTGTGCTCCCCTCTCTACTTTCGGGAGGCAGTAGGCTCCTGTGTGGCATTCTGCTATGGTGGCATGGATCTGGGGTGGGTCTTTTGACAAGAAAGAGGCTATTGACACCCCACCCCCTTGGATTTTGCTCCCCCTCGCCTGGCTGCCCATTCATAATGTCTGCTCTTTCTCTCAGACAGTTTCTTCTAGGCCCGCCAAAGAAGACCCCTTGTCCCTGCGGGAACGCCCTGGTTGGTTCTCCGGAGCTAGCAAGTCTAACGTCAGCTCCCTGGAAGACCCGAATCGGTCTGCTCCTCAAGAGGTAACTGTGGTCCCGGGGCCCCTCCTGTGATCCCCCCCCCGTTCTGTTTCTGGTGAGCTGGAGGTGAAACTCTGAAAGCCGTGAGGCTAGGAAGGAGGCCTGGCTGCAGGCGGTCACACCTGCCCCACTGTCCCACCGCCTGCCAGGTTCCGGCCTGTGCTTCTTCCCTTCTGGCCTCCCGGGAGGAGGAGATGGAGAAGCAGCAGCCGGGTGGGGGTCCGCAGCATGAGGGTCAGGCTCATCCCCACTCCCCTGATGTGATAGCACCATCTCATTTGTGGTTTCTCCTGTCTCATCCCATCCTGTTTCTTTCTTGACTTTGTTTTAGTGTTGCTGGATGTCCTCCCAACTCCTTCCCGGCTACCGTGGAACTCGTGCCCCGGGTTGAGCCTCCCACCACTTCCCTTTGCAGCCCACCAGCGCGGACTAGTTAGCAGTGGCCAGGAGAGGGCAGCTCCCTAAGACCGACCCCTCCGCCCAACACCAGCGAGACAGCCGCTCCTCTGCTCCTTGGGTGGGGCAGTTCTCCGCCCTGGAGTCCCAGGACTGTCCTGGCAAGGTCTGCCTGCCTGCCGGGCCCGGCTAGCAACCACCCTTGCGCCGTCGGCAGGAGGCCGGCCTGGAAATGCCGCAGCAGCCATGCTGAGAGCAGCCCCTGCCTGTCTCTGCCCCCCATCTCAGGGAGCCTCCGTTGCCCGGTCTCTGCAGCCAGCGGTCCCTCTCAAGGCGGAGCTGTTGCCAACCGAGAGGGGGGCTTTTCACCGAGCGCCAGGGCCTTCCATGCACAGACATCTCCCCACCCCAGTTTCCCGTTCAGGTGGAAGAGGCAATCCTGCAGCAGCCCCTCCCCCCAGCCCCATCAGCCCCCTCCCCAACAGCTTCTTATTTGCGTCTGGATCCAGCCATCCCATCCCTGGCATTTGTCTCTCGTCCTCATTGCCAGCTGCCGTTTTTGTTTTTGCATGCTGTGTTTACTTGGGGAAGCCCCTGTCCATTTCTCCTCCTCTCCCCCTCACCCCCCCCCCCCCCCCCCCCCCCCCCCCCCCCGCCCTGTGGCCTGCCGGGCAGCCTGTGCCCAGGGCTCACCTTGCTCCAGATTAGACTTTCCAGACTCCTCTCTATTGGGTGGGGGCAGGAAAACACTACACCCCGACTTGTAAATAGCTTAAAGTGTTTGTAAAAACCTGCAGTACGGCCCCCTCGGCTGGGAGAGCAGTAAAGGCGATTTAATGAACCGGCTTTGTGTGGTTTGTTCCCTTCCCACTTCCTGGCCGCCCTCTCTTGGCCCCGAGCCAGCAGCACGGGGTGAAACATTCAAAGTCCCCGCAGAGGATCAGTTCCTGCAACCTGACCTGGGACTGTGGCTGTGTTTGCCCTCCTTTCAGGCAGAACATTTTCAACTAGGCCTCCTCCCCCCTCCCCTCCCCTCCCCTTTGGAAAAGGCCCCTCGGCTGCTGTCAGAGGCTTTCTGAGGGCTGCTTCCTAAGGAAAGGGTCGCCTGGGGGGTCTCGGCTGCTGGGAAAAGCAGGATCCAGCCTCTATTGTGCACTGCAATTCCCAGCCCTCCGGAGCCCCCTCCCCTGCCCCCCTTTTTACGGCTCTCAGGCTTTTCAGAAGCCTCTGTTAGTGGCAGCGGAGGGGGGGAGGGGGAGCCCCAAGGAAGAGAAAAGGCTTCGGGTGGACGAGCATGAATGGGCCGTTTCTGTGGGCGCACAAGTGAAGGGGCACTAATCTCTTCTTCGCAGGAGGCTGGAGGGGGAGGGGGTGACTCTTGCCACAGTTTTGACGGGGCTTAATTGGCTTCCAGGCGCTGAGAGTCTTGCAGGCTGCCCAAAGGTGCTCTGGGAAATGCTGCTGTTGCCTCTTGTCACCTGCACAAAGCGCTTCCTGCTCAAGGGCCAAAGGCCCGGACCGCTAGTGGCAGCAGCCTTGGGGTGGGGATGTGTTTAGCCAAGCTAGTGCAGGGCCACATCACAGTTGTTGTTAGTTTCTGTGTGTGTGTTTGTGTGTGTGTCAGGGTGTGGTTTAGCAAACAGCTAGGCAAACTCAGCTTGTGGGTTCATGGCTGACATCCAGAGAATCAGGATCCAGAGTTCAGTGACCTATGTTGCATCCAGCCAGTCTTGGGAAAGGAAGGGCGTCCCTCTTTCCCGGGAGCCCTGCGTGCGAATGCAGCACCCCCATCGTGAAGTTGCCCTTTCCCGGCGAGATGGATGCTCTCGGTGGGCTCTGCCCTAAGAAAGCTGAAGTTCTGGAAACAAAACAAAAAAGAAGAGTGTTTTTGAAACCTGGGAGAGGGAATGTCTAGATTCCTGACTCCAGGGCTGGGCAATCCATCTGGTGGTGCTTAAAAGTTTGTCAACCCTTTCGAATTTTCAATATTTCTGCATAAGGGTGACCTAAAATGTGATCCGTTCCCTACACAAGTCTTAAGATAAAGAGAACCCAATGAAATAAGTCGAATACACTTATTAAATTTTTATGCCACCCATCTCAAGGAGACCAGATGGCTTGTAACCCCCTCCTCAACTCGGGGACATTGGTGGCCTTCTGCGCGTGACCTTGCTACGTCGGGCGCCCTCCCACAACACTTCTGTATGACCCAGTTTCTCTTGACCTTCAGTTCATGGACAGAGACCCCAGCGTTTGCTGGCACAACCCAGAATTCGTAGCTGTGGCAAGAGAGACCGCAGAGCAAATGCCACCACAGACGGACGAGGTCTTTGCGCTGAGTGCAGCGTTCGCCCTCCGCCAAGGGTCACGCTCTTCATTCCGGTCCAGGTCCAGAAGGTCCTATTTTGATCTCCTCTGTCCACAGAACATTCTCCTTTCTGACTTATCCAGATGGTCTTTCACAAACTGCACGCGGGCAGCCATGTTCTTCTTGGACACTAGTGGCTTCCTGCTTGCGCTCTTGTTCAGGGGTCCCCTGAGGGGGTCTCGTGAACGCTGACATTCGCCAATGCAACTAAGAGAACCCAAGGCCTGGAGACTAAAACATACGAAGATCAGCTGCAGGACTTGGGTTTGGCTAGTCTAAAGAAAAAAGAAACAGAGACATGATAGCAGTCTTCCAGTATCTGAGGGGCTGCCACAAAGAGGAAGGGGTCACGTTATTCACTAAAGCACCAGAGGGAAGGACGAGAAACAATGGTTGGAAACTGATCAAAGAGAGAAGCAACCTGGAATTAAGGAGAAAGTTCCTAACAGGACAATTAACTGGTGGAACAGCTTGTCACCAGAAGTGGGATGGTATAACTTCTGCTTGAGCGGGGGCTGGACTAGAAGACCTCCAAGGTCCCTTCCAGCTCTATTCTATTTTATTCAATGCAAAAGAGACCTTGAGTGGCTTAGAAGCTACTCAGGAGATCTCCTGGAGGATTGCTCTTGGGGTGGGCTTGGCTGACCACTCTGGGAGTTCAACTTTGGTGCTGAATTGGCTCATTTGCACGTGATCTGCCTGACAGCGAGCTGGTGGAGTCCAAACTCTTTGGAAATAGTTTAGTAACATTTCCATCCTGGTGAGCATCAACAAATACTTTTGGAAGTCCTCAGAAATCTCCTGTTAGAGCCACTCCCACATATTTTCATCCTGAGGATCAGGCTTTTCATAGGAACGCCCGGAATTTAAAGAATTCTGCTGGTTTAATAAAGCAGGACCTCCCACACTCACACCTGATTAGCTTCCCATTGATGGAAAATCTGGGTCTAGTTTGCCCTTCAAATGAACTGATCATCCTGGAGGTTCAGATACTTTTGCCACACACAAATATGTAGCTTTGGATAATTTTTCTCACTAAATGAACCAGTATAATTTTTTTGATTTATTTGTTTAATTTGCTTCTGTTTATCTAGTTTTACCTTGTACCTGTGTAGAAATGCTGAAAGTCCAAAAGTGGTCAGAAACCTAGAAGCACCACTGCAGTTCCTAGGGGCTTTGGGGATGAAGCACCTGCGCACGCTCCCATCCTGCTCCTGGCCAAGGGGAGCCCGGGGTGGGTGGGTGTGTGTTAAAGGAAGGGCCTTCTCTTCACCCCATTTGCCAAGCAGCTCCTGCGGGCTGTCAAAAAGGAGGGTGCAGGGAGGGGCTCAGAAACCACCTTGTAGGGCATCCCTCAGCAAAGAAGAGGGACGATGGGTGAGAAGCGCTCTGCAGAGAGCATCTAGGGAGATTCTCCATTGCCCAGGTCGTGGTGGTCCCAAAGGTGATTTTGAAAAGGCACAATGAGGGGCATTCATCCATGCATGAGCTGCCACATTCTGGGCCAGGTGGTATTCAAGGGCAGCCCCATGTGGAAACCATCACAGTAATCCAGATGGTGTGTGTGTGACCAAGGCATGAGTGACCGTGATCAAGGCCTCCTGGTCCAGGAAGGAGTTGCAAGTGCCCCCCCCAGACAGATCGATGCAAAGGCCTCCCCAGCCATGGCTGCCCTTTCAGCAGGAGCCCTGAGTCCAGGAGGACCCCCCCCAAATTGCGCATCAGCCCAGCCCAGGGAAGCGCCACTCGCCCAGAGCCAAAGATGAAGCATCACCAGGGCCTGGGGGTGGGGAATAAAATCCCACAGCCACTCTGTCTTGCCAGGACTGAGTGGGAGCCGTTTCCTCACCAGCCAGACCCTCACAACTGCCAGGCCCTCGGCCATCACCACCAGGGCATCCCCTGTCCAGCCAGGGAGGAGATGCACAAGTGGGATTCATGGCCTATGATGACACCAGGCCCCACTGGACAGCTGCCTCCCCAGGGGTCTCGCGTTAGAAAGGAGAGGTGCAGGGCCCCGGGGCCCCACCCTGCCCTCCTACCAGCCCCGACCAGAGCCTTTCATGGAGGAAGGAGGAGAACCTCCGGGCCTCCCCCTGCCAACCCCAACACTGGCCCAGAAGGACGCCAGGGTGGATGATACGGAAAGCCGCCGAGAGGACCAGAAGGCTCGGCCTGTCTCCAGTGCTGTGCCCTGGCCTGAACCCCGACCGAGAAGGGTCCGGACACCTGGCTTCATGCGGGGCCCTCTGGAGCCGTGCGCTGGCCACCCTCTCTTCCCTCAAAAGGGATTTGGGGTCAGAGGCTGGACGAACGTCGTCCAATACTGCGGGGTCCAAGGATGGGCTCTTAATCCCCACTAGGACCTGATCGAGGCCACCTCCCAGGAGGCCTAAAGCAACCAGGAGGGACCGAGCTCGCCGTCACAAGGACCCTGCCCGCCTCCTCAAGAGCCACAAGGTCCCCCATCACCTCCCAGAGTCCAGGTCCAAGAGAAGTTGAGCAATTTGATCCAAGAGAGGCCAGGACTCTTCCTCTCAGCAGCCTGCAAGGGCTCCCGGTGCCTCCTTCCCCAGGGAGGGCTGCTCTCGACGGGCCTCTCGCCTGGGGAGGGGGCAGAGGCAGGAAGCGGCAAAGTGGGGGGAGGAATCAAGCCCCTTGGCCAATCTTCACCCATTTAGGGACAGACACCTTGGGGGGACAAGGGCATGGACTCTTTCACCCATCTGGCTGGAGGGGGGGATGCTCTCCTCCTCGGTCTAAGCCGGGAAGCCTGGCCAAATGACACCTGTTTATTCAGCAAGGGCGGTGGCTGGAGCACATGGGCCATGTGGTACTTAGTGCTGCCAAGGAATGAGGCCGATGGAGGGCGCTGCAAATGAGGACGCATGGAGGAGGAGGGTCCCTAGGGCTGTGGCAGCCAGAGCAGTGCTGGGTCTGCAGGTTTCCCCCTTGCTGGCTCGCTCATTCTCATGTGCAGTGATGGGGGAGGCAGCCAGGTGTGAATGCAACCAGAACAAGCGATGCAAACGGGGGGGGGAGGTAGCCGCATTTTCCATTGGATTCCATTACACGAGTGCAACTCCTGATCTGCCAAAAACCTCTTACAAACACAGCAACAGTAACAGCAGTCAAAGCGCTGAAAAGTTTTCCTTCAGGATTTGGCTTCAGTCCTGCTGGCTCTGAAGAGGAACATTTGCCAGCCGAGCAAAGTCCAGCGGCTTCTGTTATTCCCACGAGCTGAGATTCCTCCGGGTTCTGCAGACGGGCTGGAGCTCTCTTTCCAAGGAGGGTGGCTTTAAACGGAGCGGACTGAGCATGCAATGAGGTTGTTTTATTGCAAAGGGAGAGTGATGGGGTTACCAGTTGTGCTATGGGGAGGCTGGAGTGTCTCTGATGAAGAAATTGGTCAGGCAGCATCAAACCAGGGTGGCTGAGACAATCTACTCCCTTCTGACCCTGGCATTCTGCATTTGGGGGCGGGGTTTCCTGCTTGGCCAGAGGGCTGCACTAGAGCAACGCTTCTCAACTACTGTGGCAGTGTGGACTTCCACTCCCAGAATTCCCCAGCCCCTAGGACTCACATCCTGAAATGCTGCCTCCTCAAGGAGAGAGGCCTTCTCCCTGGCCCACGCTCTGGGCCTAGCGGGCCTGCCTCCAGCAACCAGGTTGCGCCCCCTTCCTCCCTCTGACACTGACCGTGTGCCGGCTGCAGTGTTGGCGTATGTGGTCCACCCCCGTGTCTGAAGTCTGCACTGGGCAGTAGAGGCAGAGCTCTCCCTGCATCCCTGAAATCACTGGTCAACACGCACGGCCCTTGCAAGCCCACCGAGCCAGGCTTCGTGGGGAGGCTTTGTAGGACCGGCCCATCACTGGGCAGGAGGACCAGCAGCCAGACCACGCCTGGCTTCCCTTGCTCAGGTCGGGAAACGGAGCTGGGCTCCTGATCCAAGAGGAATCTTATTTTTTTGAATGGGAGCACCGGGAAGAGCCGTGGAGAGTGGCAGGCAGTTGTCAGAACATGGGGACTGTGATCCTGGGCTGGGTCCAGCCAGCCACACCTGTTGGCAAAGCGGAGGCTGGGCGTGGTGGCCAGCCCTGCAGAGGGACCCGGCCAGAGCAGGCAAAGGTGGGCAACGGAGTGCGGAGCCAAAATCCCACCCTGGAGGAGACCAGGCTGTGGCTGTCTGCCCACCTGTCCCCCACCTGCTGGACTGCTGATCTGGCACAGAAGATCTGGGCTGCTTTTACTTCCGGAAGCTCCTGCCCTGCCGATACTTCAGGCACCTCCACATTGTCCACCGTGGTCTCAGCTCCTCAAAGGGGGGTTGCTGGTCCCTGAAAGAGGAGCGGGAGGGGGCCAGAGGAAACCTGTGGCAGGGTAGCCGGCCTCCTTCCTCCCCCAGGGCAAAACTGGGGTGCCCCTGCTCCACAGAGCACTCTTGTAGTTCAGTCAGGGCCGGTGTTGGGAAGAGGCTTCCCAGTTGGCCTGGCTCAAGTCCTGCAACCCAGGATGGTCCCATCTGGGAGCCGATTCATACATTTTCTCTCAGGGGTGGGCCGAGTGGGGAGTGAAAGGAAGGTTGTGTGGGTGAAGCTGCTCACGCTATGTTGCCGGGTGGATATCGCAGAAGAGAGGCTGCCCAGCTGGCTGGAGCAAGACGGCTCCCGAGCAGGTGAGATGCCAGGGCCCCAAGGACCTTGGTCCCCTGCCCTGGCCAGGAGTTTCGTCTTCTCTCTAGCCCTTTCCCTCAGGGGTCTCCAGGCGCTGCGCAGGCCTAGTTACAGCAACTGAACGTGCTTTATGGGGCTGGTCTCTCGCTAAATTGCAGGTCTGGTCCTACGAAGATCGGAGCCATGCAACCCTGGCCTTCCCTGTGACCCTGCATGGAAACGGAAGCTGGACCTGAAGATGCTGGACCAGAAGAAGCTGGACCTGAAGATGCTGGACCAGAAGATGCTGGACCAGAAGATGCTGGACCTGAAGATGGACCAGAAGAAGCTGGACCAGAAGATGCTGGACCTGAAGATGCTGGACCTGAAGAAACTGGACCAGAAGATGCTGGACCTGAAGATGCTAGAGCTTTTGTACTTTGACATTGGAGAAGACTCTTGAGAAGAAGGTGGACAGCCAAGAAAACAAACAGATGGATCATCAGACCAATCCAGCCACTTGAGGCACCAAGGACCAGGCTCAATTCTGGATACATTGTGTGAAGACCTCTCTCTCTCTCTCTCTCTCTCTCTCTCTCTCTCTCTCTCTCTCTCTCTCTCTCTCTCTCAAAGGCTCCAACCTCTGGAAAGGTGGAAGGAGAGGATGGCCGGCAGCAAGGGAGATGGGCGCAGTTGCACTGGAGATGGCGCTGCATTGGAAGACCTCAAAGATCAGAGACCTCAAAGGATTTATGAAAAAAATACCTGTCTATATGGTTGCTAGGAGTAAACAATGACTGGATGGAAGACGCTCCCTCCCTCGCCCACTCAGCCTGTGTGATCACACCTGCCCTGGGGCTGCATTTGCGGTGACGCTTAGATTTAAACTGCTCTCACCCTAATATGTCACCCAGCTCCCCACCTTCCCTCAACAGGTTTTGTTGTGACAACAAAGATTTTGCTTCCTGAACACATTTGGGTGTACCTTATAGATTTTGGGCTGCTAATCACAAAAATAACTTGTAATTTATCACCCATGGTTTTATAGAATTTTTCTTTTTTTACACAATGGCAACGTGTACCCTTCAGTGCCTGCTATCTGCCCACAGGAGAGAAACATACAAAATCTGGAACTGTTGTTGATGCACATTCCATACACTAATCACAACCGGTATATGTGTGGAGATCTAAAGGTTGTGGTTCTGCAGCTCAAGATTCCAGCTCGGACACACCAAGTGACATAAGCAAACAGGACAGCCGTGCAAGAGGGTCACGTGACATCAGACAGAAATGGCACACGGTTTTGTGTGCTCAAAGTTTGCTGTTTGTCCTGGGCAGAATCCAGGGAGGCTTTGTTGGCAGAAGAAGGCATACAGGGTGTGAGAGGAAGGGCACGTGAGGTCCCCTCCAATTGTGTGCGTGCCCTGGCTGGGGCTCATGGTGGAGCCGTGGGTGGAGCCAAGGGGGCAAATTAGACATCCAGGCTTATTGCAGGGTCCGGTTCCCATGCTGGGCTAATTGTCCTCCTGTTCTGGTTGGTTGTAAGAATCTGCTTTGGAGCGGGCAGGGGTCCGTCTGCAAGCGTGGAGCTGAGAAAGACAAGACTGCGCAGACTGTGTCACTCATGCCATCCTCCCAAGGAGGTGGGCACACGAGCGGGCAGGGGTCCCTAGGAAGATCACACACAAGAATCCTCAAGAGCACAGAAGCTCCAGAAGGAGATGGGTACCGTGAGCAAGGCGATGGGTCAGGCCGATGCCAGCTCTGGCCTTGAGCCAGTGTCTTCCTGAAAGGCAGATGGCGCTGCTTTTAGGGTGGCCCTTTCCTGTAGCCAGGTGTGCTGCTGGTGGCTGAAGGGCGGAGCACAGAGGCCATGAAACCTGACCTTCTCCTTGCCTTGCTTGGGGACCCTTCCCCCCCCCATTTGTGCATCTGAGGAAGAGGGTGGGCAATGCTCTTGGGGCTCCTGGGGAGATTTGGTGCGGATGCAGCCCGAGGCCATCCTTTCTGAGCATGGCGTCCGATAGGTTGCTGGGGAATCTGGGGAGAAAATGTGGAAGAATGTGGGGCCGAGAGCAGCTTCTTGGCTCCCTCCATGTCACCCACCACCATCTTCACAAGGGCGACTTTCTGTCTGCTGAGGGAGGCCTCTGCTCTGCCCACGGCCTTGCCCAGCCTCTCCTTCTGCCCTGCTCAGGCCTTTGCCATGGGGGGGGGGGGTTGCTGATCATGGCAGCTTTAGTTTGTGGGCAAAAGCACCCCAGAATTACAGAATAAGGGACCTTGGAGATCATCTAGTCCAGACATGTCAAACCCAAGGCCCGGGAGCCGGATGCGGCCCGCAAAGTGGTTTCATGTGGCCCGCGAAGCCATCCTGGAAACAGTGAGGGAACGGCCCCTGCAGCCGGGGGCCAATGTACAATTTTGTGGTGACCATCTATGCTGAAATGCATTCAGTCTTAGCTCCACAAGGCCATCTGGAAATAGTGAGGAACCAGCCCCTGCCACGTCGGCCCCACCCCCTGGGTGCAGGCTTGGGAGGGGTCACCCTTTGTGAGGAATGAAGAAATGCACCATTGCGCTGGTCACTTCCAGGCGATGGTGCATTTCTTCATTCCTCACGAAGGGTGATACCTCCCCAGCTGCGTTTCTTGCCTGTTTTTCTTCCTCCCTCATCTCAAATATTTTCCCATCACTCTGTACTTAGGAAAGAAGGAAGGAAAGAAGGAGAGGGAGGGTCTGAGGGAAGTCCTGCCTTAGTCCTGCCCTGCTGCCCTTTCACCATCCCCTTGCCCCCTCCTCCTGGCCTATCCTGGGGGTCTCCCATCCTATTGCTAAGGAAGCTTTGGATACAAAGCCGGGTCTCCTCCCATGGAGAGGGAATGGGCCTCCCTCTGACTTTGCCCTCNAGCTTCTGGCGGCCGTGGGGGGGCGGGGGGCGCAGCCTATTGTGCGGACGTGCCGCGTGGTCGCTGGGCTGGCTGCGAGGCGGCGGCATCCCTGCCCGAGCCGGCTCCGGGCTTTGCGACGCGCGTCTCGGCGCTTCCCGTGAAACGAGTCGGCTTTCCCTAGGCGGGGGCCGGCCCGGCCAGGCGCTCAGCTAGAACTCCTTTCGCCCAGCTGCAGGGTCGAAGCCTCCGGAGAAAAGCAGAAGGTGGAAGCCGCGCGGGGCGCTGCCCTGGTGCAGCAGCCATGAGCCCCCGTGGCCTGGGGCGAGGGAAGCTTCGGCCGGCCTCCGGTCTGCCCGGTTCCCCCGCTGAGAGGCCGGCGGCGACTGTGGCCACCGCTGCTACTCTGGTTCAGAGGGGGCTCTGAGAGGCACCCGGGCCCCTCCCTGCCTGCCGGCCATGGGCAACTCCGTCAGCAGGCCCAGCTGCCTGGGGGAGAAAAGCCCCAGAGCGGAAGACTTCCTGAAGGAGCCCTGTTCGGCCACCCGGAACAACGAGGAGGATCGCGCGGGGCCCCCCGAGAAGGCTTGCCTCAGCCCACGGGCGTTGGAGAATGGCTGGAACGTGGCCCTGGAGGGGGCTGCAAAGAACAGCCCCCTCCCCAAGCAAAACAATCTGGACGTTAAGCTGCAGAATTGCTCCCCCATCCAACCTCAGCCGGAGGGAGCCGTGGCCCCCTGGACCTCACCCAAGAGCTTGGGGGCCGCCTGGGGCTGGAAGCCAAGCACCACCAGGGAGGTGACGGAGGTGACGGAGGTGACGGAGACGGTGGTGACCGAGATCGTGGAGGTGACAGAGTACCCCGGTGGGGACAAGACCGGAGAGGCCTCCGTGACCAGGACAGTGAAGGTGCTGGCTGACGTCAGAGGAGCCCTGGCCCAGGTCAATAGGCACCGTGCCCCCAACTTCACCCCTTCTGCCCACAGCCCTGGCACTGGGCAGGAGGCTGTGGGGCAGTGCTTTGCCCATGTCCTGTGCCCGCCCCTCCCTATTGGCAGCCAGACTGCTTGCAGCCAAGATAAGGTGGCTGTGGCTCTGGCACGGCTGGGGTGGCCACGGCTGCTAAGTGGCTCATTCGCTCAGAGAGGCCTCTGAAGCAGGGCAAGAAGCCCCTGGCAAGGGACCCCCAAGACCCAGGTGTCTGCTCTCCCTTCCGGGAAGATGGGGGCTGGATTGCAAGCAGGCCGGCAGGCTGCTGAAGGTGACCCCCTCCCCTGGCCAAGCTGCTGCCCTGCCTCCTCTCGCTCCAGCAAGAGGGCCGCAAGAGCCCCCCCCCCCCAAAGCAGAGGGAGAGTTTGACTTTGGGAGCAGAGAAGCGGGCCAGGGTGTCCATGGGTCAGACTTCATGGAGATGGCTGGTGCCTTCCGGGCTGAGTAGGGGCCTCTTGCTAACCTGTGTGGAAGGAGGTCTGGGATGCCTCTTCTTCCTCTGACAGGGTTGGCTGTGCCAATTGCTACCAGGTGGGGAGCTGGCCTGGGGGACAGGTAAGGTGGTTCCAGAAGGAGGTTGCTGTCCACCTTGGTGCTGGTCCTGAAGTGTGTGTGTGTCTGTGTGTAGTCAGCCCTTGGGTGCATTGTGGGGGTCCAGCCACTACTGCCTCTGTGCCTCCCCCCCCTTCTGCCATGTGCTTCGGAGTTAGGACCCTGGAGTGGTCCCTCATTCACCGTCAGTGGCACTTGCGGGAATCGTGTCCGTGGCCATGTTTGGACCACTGGCTGGTCAGGAGAGGAGAGGGTAGCCCTAAATAACCCCGGCGTGGCTTGTGGGCTCCAACCAGCCCCTCAGCTCTGACGGGAGAACCAGACACCATCCCCAACCACCTTAAGGTGTTCTGCAAAGAGCCAGGGATCGCATTCACGTGACACGTTTAACCTGCCCAGGTAAGGCCTCGGTGGCCATCTTTGCCCCAGGCCCCACACTGGCAAACCCGGAGAGGGGAGAATGCCCAAGTGGTTGGAGCAGGTGGGGCTGAGGAGTAGAAGCCGCCTTCCCCTGAGGGGATGCTGCTGGGAATCAAAAGGATTGTAAGAGGCCGGCCAGCACCAGTGCAACACACACACACACACACACAAACCCCGGCATCCCAAGATGCATTGAGGAGACGCTGGAGGCCTCCTTTGGAGGAGCTCTGCTGAGTGAGGCCCCTTCCCCCTGCAGGCAGCTGCCCTCCCAGGAGGCACGCAGAGCGCTGGGCTGACCCCGGAGGCCGCAGGGAAGCTGGGTGCCTGGGTCAGGGAAGTGGAGGACCTCATGGGCCACCAGAGACCACCTTCAGGGGAAGCCAAGGTCGTGAAGGCACAGCTGCAGGANGGGCTCCGGGCAGCCTGCGTCACCATCCAGCCCCCCCGCACGGCCTGAGAGGAACGGTGAGGCTCCTCCAGTGGACCATGCCTTGGCACTTGCCCCGGTCCCACCCCCTTCTGCCAGAGACCCTCAGATCTGTCCCACTCCTGCCCAGGCCCCCACAGGCACCCTTGACGCGAATGATGTAGAGCTGGCCATGCCCACCCAAAAGGCCACACCCACTCCATCCACGCCCACCCAGTAGGCCACACCCACCCTGGCCATCCCCCCCCCCCCCGCAAGGGCAACCGCAATGCTGATGCGGCCCTCAATGAAATTGAGTTTGACACCCCTGATCTAGTCCAATCCCCTGCCAAAGACCATTTCAGACAAATAGTTGTCCAGTCTCTTCTTGAAAAACTCCATCAATGAAGCACCCACAATTTCTGGAGGCAACTTCTGTTCCCCTGGTTAATTGTCCTCGCTGTCAGGAAGTTTCTCCTTAGTTCTAGGTTGCTTCTCTCCTTGATGAGTTTCCATCCCTTGCATTGCTTCTTGTCCTGCCTTCAGATGCTTTGGAGAATAGCTTGACTGCCTCTTCTTTGGGGCAGCCCCTGAGATACTGGAACACTGTTCTCATGTCACCCCTGGTCCTTCTCTTCATTAAACTAGACAAACCCAGTTCTTACAACCTTCTATCCAGCGCTTTCGCCTCCAGGCCCCAGAGACCTGGGGGTGTCTGTACAATGTTTTTAATGAGTTTGGGGTTTGGGGGACCTGTACTTGGGCATTGTCCTGGGACACGTTGGGGAGTCCATGGCTGGGTGTCTGGTTCCTGGGCCTTGTCTTAAAGTCTCAAGGAGTGGGAAAATGTTTCCAGACCCCCCAGGCAGTTGTGTATTTTGTGGGGGTTCAGCATAAGGAAAAGGACAGGCTTGGCTGGGTGTGGCAGGAGAGGCTCCCAATGTTTGGGGGAGCTCTGCTGATTTCCAGGGAGCAGCTTCCAGAGAGGGGTCTTCAGACTGCAAACCGCCTCTTGCCTTGTGAGGGCGTCTTGGCGGTGGGGTGGGGGTGGGGGTTGGCAATGCCCCCAACCTACCTACCAGTGACCCCAGCCGGCTCTTTCTGCTCAGCCCGCTCAGCGCCGAGGGGCAAAGCTGAACTCACACAAGCCCACCCCCCCCCGAGACCTCGACTCTGTCCAGTGCGGCTTCGGGGCGCTCCGGCTCGCCTGTCGGGGGAGCGAGGGGCGGAGGATACCAGCCGTCGGCGGCTGAGCTCCGGGTTGCCGCAGGTCCCCGAGAGGAGCTGCTGAGCCGTTGCGGTCGCCGCCGCCGCCGGGCGAGGGGAAAGGGGCGACCCGCGGCTCGCCTCCCTGGCTTCGGCTCCGGGACCTTCGCGGGCCGGGGAGGGTGGGGCGCGCACCTGCGGAGCTCCCCGTCCTCGGGCTCCGGGGCTGGCGGGGGCCTTGGCGGGGCCGGGGGAGGTGGCGCTGCCGGGAGAGCCGTCGCGGCCGCGGCCTCGGTGGCCTTGGTGGCCCAGGCGCCCGGCGTCCCCCTCGGCCTCCGCCGGCGTGCTTGGGCGCCCCGTCGTGTTTCCCCAGCGACGGCCTGGGGCGTGAGCGCGGGAGCGGCCAGGAGCGCAGGGCAGGCGGCGGTTGGTCCGTGCGCGGAGGTGGGTCGCGGGGGGGATCGGGGGGGGTCTCCCGCCCCCGGCGCCCCTCCTCCGCGCCACCTGCTGCTGCCGAGCCTGCGCGGCCCCGGCCCGGAGTCTCGCCCAAGGTGCGGGGCGGCCGCTGCAAATCGGATTTGCGCCGCTGCCCCTCCGGACGGGGCTCGCTCGGCCCTCCGCGGGATGCCCTGAAGTGCCGCTGAGACGGCGGAGCGGGCGGGGCAGCTGAGCCGGGGACGCCGAGCCGGGCGGTGGGGACGCCGGGCGATCTCCGCAACTCGCCCGGAAGGTAAGCCGAGCGCCGGCCGGTCCCTCGCGCCGCCCGCCGCCCGGGAAGTTGGCGGTTCCCGGCCAGCGGCGGCAGGCGGAGCTGGGCGGGGCGGGGCCGCCGGTGCTGCGAGGGAGGCCGGGCGGGAGGCGCGGCCGATTGTCTCCTTCACGCCGC
>NW_015386856.1:216167-257196 GCF_001527695.2 Protobothrops mucrosquamatus | reverse complement strand
GCCTCCTTTGGAGGAGCTCTGCTGAGTGAGGCCCCTTCCCCCTGCAGGCAGCTGCCCTCCCAGGAGGCACGCAGAGCGCTGGGCTGACCCCGGAGGCCGCAGGGAAGCTGGGTGCCTGGGTCAGGGAAGTGGAGGACCTCATGGGCCACCAGAGACCACCTTCAGGGGAAGCCAAGGTCGTGAAGGCACAGCTGCAGGAACAAAAGGTGAGCAGGGAGAGGTAGCTTACGCACCCGGAGCTTTGGAAAGAGCTGCACCTTGGGGTAGGTGAGGGTTATGATCACCGTCATTGTTGTTCTGCCTCGGTACCTGCCCAGGTGACCCAGGTCTTGCAAAGCTACGATCCCAGAAGTGGGACATGGCAGAGCTTGGAAGCTTTTTACCATTTTGAAATGATACGTAATTTTACTGTAAAAATACTACACCCAGTATGATTTGTATCTATGTTGTAAAGAGCCATGGAGAAGGGAATGTTCAGAAGCCATTGTTCCAGGACGGGACAATGCAGCCCCAGGAAAGGAGGTGGGGCTGGGAAGAGGCTCAGTCTGGCCTCCCTTGACTGTTGGGGGGTCAGGTGCCCTAAGCACAGGCCTCAGGGCTGCCCGGGAGGACCCAACCTCAGGTGGCCCCATCCTCCACCACAGCCAAAGCTGGGGAACAGCCCGGTTGGGTTGCAGCCGCTGCACCCATCATCTGCCTGCGAGGGAAGGGCCTGGCAAGGGTCCCAGTCACTTGGGGGGGGGAGATGTGTGTGATAAAGGGGCAAGGCTGGGAAGCTGCATGAAGAGCCAGAGAAGCTCCCATTGAGCGCAAGACCGAGTGGCACCCACAGGTCCTGGCTGGTTCTTAAGAGGATTTCGGCTGCAGGAGGGGAAGAGGCCGCAGGGCTGCGGGTGGAGAGGCTCACCGGCTGCTCTGCTCCCAACAGCTTTTGCTGCGTCTGCTGGAGGAGCGCACCCCCCACCTAGGCCGCCTTTGCCGGCCTGCCAGTGTTGCCGAGGGAGAGGAGCAGCCCAGGGGCCCGGCCAGCCTTCAGGAGAAGTGGGCAATCCTGGTCCAGGAGGCCGAAGCCAGGTAGAGGAAGCCAACCCTGTCTGGGGGGAGGGGAGGAAAAGGAGGAGCTCCTTTGCCCCCCCCCACATGGCTGTTCACTTGCTAGTGTCCAGCTTTGCAAAGCACCTTAACCCGGTGGGCCTTTTTCTGCTTCCCACAGCAAGCACCAGCCTGTAGCCCAGTGAGTCGTGTGCACAGGCACAGGGCCTGCAAGGGGTTGTTGTTGTTTTTTTGCCCACCCTCAGTTCACATACTGTCCCATTCCACACAGGGCCTCAGCATCCAGGCTGCTGATAATTTCCCGGCCATAGAACGGCCAAAGGGCAGGAGGCCATGTTTTGCTCCATCTGAACAAAGGCCCAGAACATTCCGGAGCAGCCCAAGATTTGTGGCGGTCTCTGCTACGAGTGCTTGTGCAAGACTTGTGCAGGCCTTAGGGGCAAAGGGGGGAGGTTGCCTGATATTGTCCAGGTTGCGCATCTTCCACCAAAAGAGCGAAAGCCTTCAGAGCCCAGAAATCTGGCTCCTTGCGCTTCTCCCCGCCTGGCTCAAGAGGCTGCTTGGGAGTTTGTGCCGCCCGCTGCCAAGGGGCCATTCCCTGGGCCTCTTCATGGCCTTCCTGATGGGGGAAGGCAAAGGAAGAGAAGGGAGAGGGAGGCCGCCTAGGGCTGGGGCCCCACCTGGCCTTTCGGTGATGCCCCCTCCGGCCCCTCTTGCGGACACGTCCCTCCCCGTGGCTCCGAGTGTCCTGGAGGGCAGGAGGGAGGCCTTCCTTGCTGGGCTCCTGCTGGGCCTCCCTGCTTTCCATCTCCCCGTCCCCTTCCACAGGCACAGCTCCCTGCAGCAGATCATCCCTGCTGCCAACGTCTTCCAGGAGTCGGTTGATGCTTTCCAAGACTGGCTGAGCTTGACGGAGCAGAAACTGGCCCAACTCTGGGCAGCCCACGGGAGCCTGGCCCAAAGCCAAGAGGCCCACCAGCAGATTCAGGCATGGTGCAGGGAAAGCCTCAAGGAGGCCCCAATCCCTGGGAGGAGGAGGGGGCAGAGCCCTGAGCGGTGGGAGGCTCTGCTCTCCGATAAGGGAGCGGAAAGAGCCAGGAGGCCCTCTGGAGTCACCTGGGCACTTGCTTTCCTCCAGGCTCTGCACAAGAAAGTTCAGTCCAAGACAGCAGAACTGGAAGAGGCCCTGCAGCGTGGACAGCAGCTCTTGCAGATGGTGCCAGGCAAGTGGCAGCGCCAGGCACCTGTAGGAGGTCGAGTTCGGCCCCCTCGCCAGGGACCTTGAGTGACGTGGTGGGATAAGGGAGGGACGGAGAGTTGCAGAAGCGTCTGCAGTTTCCTCTTTGCAGCAGAGCCACTCCCAGGAGTCCAAAGCAGCTCCAGACCCAGAAGGCCCCGGTCACACACACTTGGAGGTGCCAGACCTCGTCCTGCCCCCAAGGCTTCGATCGATGGGTTCCTGGAGCTGCAGAGCAAAGCGCTTGTGAGGCTCCAGGGCTGCTGCTTACAATCAACAGCTGGGATCCGTCCAGGGCAGAGCCACGGAAGAGGTTGCCCCGAAGGGGCCCCTTCCTATCCCACTTGCCCTCCTGGGCTCCCTGCATTTGGGTTGGCTGGGAGTGGAGCATGTGGGGAAATCCCTCTTTGGGGCTCCGGTTCTTCTCCTGGAGGCTCCACGTCACCGGCAGGCGTTGTGGGTGGAGACGGAGAGTTAGAGCTCCTCTCTCTCCGGGTTTTATGGAGCGTTAACGCTTCTTTATCCGGGGCGTTGTATGGGCAGGGGGTTAAAGCAATCTCATAAAATATAAAGAAAATAAAACTTTCCTTAACCTTTTAACATTATGTGCCTGTGCCCTCTAGCGCCTAGCTGCTGATGGTATTTGCTGAGTTGAGGAAGGCAATGAAGAGTTGGGGAAGTCAGAACCACGTCAGCCTCTCCCCTCCCACCCAGTTAGCAGCCTCTGACTTCAGCTACCAAGGCTTTGAAGTCAGAAGCTGGAGAGAAGAGCGGGGAGGATTGGGTGTTTGTGAGAAAAGGTCCTTATGGTTTATGCTGACTTCCAACTCTTCCTTAAATTGGCTCCGGGAGCTGAAATGATTCCACAGCTATGCCCAAACAACCACACCCCTCAGGTCCAGCACAATACCCGTCGGTAGCAAGATGGTAGCAATAATCTGTCAGCTCAAATAGCACGTGCATTGAGTGCACCTTGTCCCTGTCCCGTTTTCAAAAAAGCATTTCCCCGTCCCTTCGCCTCCTGCCCTGAGCCTCCAGAATTGATGCTGGGTGGGCTAAGAATCTGGCGGGCAAAGAGACCCTCTGACCCCAAGAGTCCAGATCGGTACAGGTGGGCCCGCCGCAAGTTGCTGCACAGCTTGGCAGCCTATGGAGCTGGGAGGCCCCCAGGGCGGGTGCTGGACTATTCGGGGCAGCTGCTGTCTCTTGATCCCCCCCTTGCTGGGCTGAGGTAGGGCTCTGCTCTTGCAGGAGAAGAAGGCCAGCTTGTCCAGGGCAAGATGGACTCCCTGCAGCTGAGGCTGCTGCTGGTGGACCAGAGGAGCAGCGACACCCTGCAGCGAGTGGAGCAGGCCCTGGAGGCCTCTTCCCATCTGGACCCTGCCCAAGGGGACCTGCAACCCCCAGAGAAGGAGCAGCGCTTGCCAGGCAGCCAGGCAGGAGAAGGGTCCTGCCCCCCAGCCCCTGCAGACAGAGAGAAGGTAGGTGGAAGGAAGGGCGGGGAGAAAGCCAACCTCTTGCAGCCCCCCTTGCCCAGTGGAGGCTTTGGGCAGGGAAGGGCAAAGGGCCTGTCCAATCCCTACCCGTCTGCTGGAGAGGAAGGATCGGTTCCTGGGGCGAAGACTGGCAAAGGCAAGAGAGCTGAAACCGGCTGCTGCTGCTGCTGCCACCACTGCCAGCCTCCCCCCCCCTTTGCGGACCCTTTGTGGTCCTGCCTAAGGTGTGCCAGCCTGGGACCAGGGGCTTCCCAGCCTCCCCGTGGGTGCCTGTGGGGCCCCTGGCGTCTTCCGGGGTCTTCTGTCCTGTGCACGGGTGAGGCCGATGATTTGGGATCTGCCTCCTCCTATTTCAGCTGGAGCAGGCGTTGAGGTCTGAGCCGGCCGCTGTGTCCAAGCTGAGTGCAGGTGTGGAGGAGCTGAGCCAGGTGTACCTGAATGTCCAGGCCATCCACCTGGCACTTGCGGAGCAGAAGGTTGGTGAGGGAGTGTGACCTCCCAAGAGTGGGGAGCAGATGCCCTCCAGTCGGCCCAGGGTGGCAGGAGACGCACCCCGGGGCCTCCCCAAAGGACGGAGGAGTTTGGCGGGAGGGAGAGCAGCTGTGTCTTTGCTCCCTCGGCTTGTGTGTCCAGCGTGGGGCCCCCGCTGGCTGGGCTTTGAGGGCAGGGAGGGCTCTAGAGCAGGAGGCAAAGCCTCTGCCCAGTGGGCACAGTCCAGGGCCTGGCCAGTCAGGCACAACAAGCAAGAACCGCGAGGCCAGGCAGCATCCTGGCAGGAGAGAAAAGGCTTCCCAGGTGGCAGCTGCTCTTTGCACCCCCCACCCTGAGAACAAGCACACCCTTGCAGCCTGTCGCAAAAGAGGGTGGGGGGCTACCTTGCCCCCTCTCCTGATCCGCCTCCCCTGTGTCCCCAGCGCCTTTCTGCAGAGACCCTTCACCCTCAGGGCCAGGTAGAAAGGCCGGTGGAGCCAGCCAACCCACTGCTCAGCCTCTGCCCCACAGATGTGCAGGAGCAGCTGCAGGTGAGGGGGACAAAGTCGGGGTGGTGGACGGGGGAGGAGCATGCCCAGAGCGGCAGCCTTGCCCAACTGGCAGAGCACCCTGTCCAAAAGATGCTTTCCGCTTGACCCGTGGCTGCTGCCTCCCCCCCCTTGAAGCTTCCAGGAAAGGGAGGGGCGCATTCTGTGTAGGGGTCATCCAGATGTTTGCAAGGCATCCTCTGGCGTAGAGATGCCCCCCCTGGGCAGGGCACATGGGGTGGCGCTTGTGTCTCAACAGCTGGTGCTGCTGTGATGTGTGTGGGGAAGTGATTTGTGCAGAGCAGGGAGATGAAGGTTGGGGCAAAGGCCAGGCAGGTGGGCTTGATTAGGAGGAGGGGGGGACGTGGCCTGCTTGGAGAAAGGCCAAGCGACTGGGGCTCCTTGGAAGGGAAAGAGGGAAGGGAGAGAAAAGGGGGAGGGAACGGGTCAGTGGGAGTCAGGCAGCCCAGCAGCCGGGGCTAAGAGGGAAGATGCTGAGATGGTCACCTGGAGAGAAGGAAGTCAAGAAGAGGCATCCAGGAAGGACCACCCCCCTCCTTGAAAGAAGGAGAGGCCACCCGGGAAGGGGGCGGGAGGGGGGGCAAAGAGAGGGGGAGGCGGAAGAGTGGCATCAGGGCAATTTCCTTGTGTTGCTTTTGGTACCCCTTCCCTGTGCTCCGTGCCCCTTTCTGACCCCCAAAGGCAGAGGTCTGTGAGCTTTTCCTTCACGCTCTGCCTACTTCAAGGCTTCTGTTATAGTGTTACTTTCCCCCAGCCACCCCACCCCCCAAATGCAAGAAATGGCCCCCTCCAGCCTCACCCCTGGGCCGGCTGCTCCAGCCTCAGCGGGCAGGGAAAGCCCAGGATTTTCCTGCTAACTATTTGACCCAGGGAGGGGATAAATCCAGCAGGATGGGGCATGCGTCCAGCCAAGTCCAGGCATATGCACGCACACACATACACACACACACACACACACACAGCTGGAGGAGGCCTCTTTGCTCGCAGCCAGTTTTGGGATCTCGGGAGCAAATTGGGGTCTCTGGGTACCACCTGGGAGGAGACCGGCGTAAGTTCATCAGCACCTGGCCAGGGGACTGCTGGCTTGGTTAGGCTGACTGAAGGCCCCCCCAGCCCACCCCCCCTCAGGACAGGAACCCCTGCGAGTCCAGTCTCCACCTGAGGCCACCCAATGCTGCTCTGGGCCGTTGTTTCTGCCTTCAAACTGTTATCCTTAGGAAGCTGTCCCTGCCTGGCACCGGGCACCTGTCTTGCTTGCTCCAGGCCCAGCACTTCGGAGGGCAGCAGAGAGGCGGTGGCCTTCTTCCGTGCCCCTCCTGGTGCCCCCTTCCCCTGGCACCTTTCTCGAGGCTAAACATGCTCCACTTCATAGCTCTTGCCGAAGACCGGCCGGCCATGGGTGCCATGTGCTTCGACCTGCCCAGCTTCTCTGTTATGCCTCTCGGGCGCTATGGGGTCAGCCTTGGGGGAGGGGAGCACGTGGCCCATTTCTCCTTACGGCACGTGGCTCACCCTCCTGCTTTGTCCCTTGTGTCCTCGCAACGCTTGGTGGGGCTCCACAGGAAGGCACGGAGTCCCTCGGCTGCCAGAGCCCGGCCTGCGCCCTGCAGCTGGCACAAGGGCAGCTGCTCCTGGCTCAGCACACCGAGGTCCAGGCAGAGCTCAGCCAGTGGCTGGAGGAGGCCCGGCAGGCAGTCGCAGCCTTCTCTCCCGGCAGCATCACCACCCGCTGCGACATCTTCCAGGAGCAACAGGAGATGCTTGAGGTGAGGGCAGGGGCGGGGGTCTTCGGATGGGGTCAAGGGCCCCTGTGTGACCCACACCTGCTCCCGCCTCTGTCCTGCGCAGGGTTTGCGGGAGGCCATTGCTGAGCACAAGCCCCTGGTGGGGAAGCTGCACCGCATCACCAGGTGGCTGTCCGAGCAGTGTCCACAGGAGGCAGCGCCGCTCTGGCAGAGGCTGCAGGCAACCGAGGAGCAGTACAGCAGCCTCCGAGAGCGGGCCCAACAGGCCACAGCTGTGCTGAGGAAGGCCCTCCCACGATACAGCCAAGTAAGCCAGGCTCACCACCCTCCAGTGGCTGTGCTGCAGAGGGGAAGGATGCCCCGCCAGCCCACCTGTGCAAAGTCCCACAGTTGGGGGAGCGATGGGGGCTCCTTCCTTGCTTGAGAAGAGCTGGCTTCTGCCTGCTGCCTTCAGGGTACCCCTCACCTCGTTGTGGCCCCATTCCTTCCCTCCCTGCCTGATGCCAGGCTGAAAAGCCCCTCTGGGCTGACCCTGCCCCTTCTCTGCTCCCGGGCAGCTGTCTGAGTGGCTGGAGCTGGTGGCCAGGAACTTGGAGCGGGTGCGGGACCACACACGGCACCCACCTGAGCTGCGGGGAGACCCCATCTGGCTCCAGGAGCAGCTCTGGGAGAACAGCCTACGACTGGTGGAGTTAGAAAAGCTGGGCGTGGCCCTCAAGACCCTCCGTGGGCAGGGGGCAGAGTTTCAAGCCACCCTGCAGACCACCACACTCCCAGGTACGCTCCTAGCCAGACTTTTTCAGGGGGGGCTCCCACTCCCAGAGGACTCGTGGCTACCCAGCTGGCCAGTCTATGGCCTGAGAGCCCCCAAGAATGCTCTGTGCACAGCCTGGGGGAAGGAAGGGGCTGCATTCCTGGGCCACCATCTCCTTGGAGACCCCACGGTTCACACTTGGTCCTCACAACCCCCCATGCTAGGCCAAGATGGAGCTGGGCCACTGGTGACTCAGAGTTGTGGAAACGCAGCTCTCTGTGGCTGCATGACTTGCATGGTTGGTCCAAGCTGGTTTGAGGAGCCCAGTGGCCGGCTTGGTTGACCTGGTCAGCAGAAGTGGGGTCCCTGCACCCCCTGGCTTCAGCCCTTCTTCCTGCTGCTGCAGCCATGCAGGAGCGCATGCAGGAGCTGCGGAGTCAGTGGCAGCTGCTGTGGCAGCTGGAGGAAGACCGCAAGGCCTCCCTGCAGGAACTCCTGGCCCTGGCCGGGCGGTTTTGGCCTGGCCTGGCTGAGCTGGCCGGGGCTCTCAGCAACAGTCAGCAGATGGTGCTGGACCTGGAAGACTCCGCGGCCTCCGGTCCAAAGGATATCCAGGCCAAGCTGGTGGCCATGCAGGTATGGGCTGGACCAGGAGACCCATCATGGCGTTCCCCCCCCCCGAGGAAGCTGTACCCCCTCCCTCCTTGTAGTGTCCCAAGCAGCTGCTATCCTGGGGAAGCTCCCCGCCCCGCAGGGCAGGAGCAATGCCTGGGGGATGGGCTGGAGGTCCTGCAGCTACCACCCCAAGTCTTCCTCTGAGGAGACACTGCTCTCTTCACAGTGGACGGGTCTCTTCAGGGTTCCTATAGAAGGGGGAGGGTGTCCTGGCCCCTCTTTTCAGTCAATAGGCCATGGAGGTGGAGAAGACCCAGGAGGCCGGGGTTGGTGGACTTGGGGATCCTGGGGGTTCGGTGGGGTGGGACAGCACAACGCCTTTGGGCCGTCTCCATCAGTACAGCCTCACTACTCATCTTGGCCCCACCTGCCGCAGTCTAGGACAACTTGCTACGGCCATCTTCCATTTTTGTCAATGGAAATAATGTCGAAGAAACGGTGGTGGATAACATTTATCGCATCCACCTCTTCATGCAATTGTCCCATGATGAGTTGACCCACAGCGAGCTATTGTGGCATTGGCCATGGCGAGTGGGCCGCGGTGAGATGGCCGTGGTGAGTTGTCCCATTCTGACAGGCCTAGACCTTCCTCCCAGGCCACCCTGTCATTTTGGGTTGCCCCCTTGAACCCTCCTCTGACTTGCGGGGCTCAGGGTCCCTGGAGATGGCTGTTTGGTCGGGTGGAGGACTATGCTGGCGGCGTCCATGGCCTCTCGCCCTGCAGGCCCTGCGCGAGGAGGTGGATGCTCTGCAGAGTGAGCTGGATTCCTTGGGGGCTTGGGGCATGGAGCTGATGTCATTGTGTGGAGACCTGGAGAAGCCCACCGTCACCAAGAGCCTGGATGACGTGAGCACCAACTGGGCTGGCAAGCGGTGGAGTGGAGGGAGACAGCAGCATGGTGCCCACAGAGTCCTCCAGGACATCTGCCCTTTTCCCCTCTCCTGGTGCTGGAGCAACCAGGGTGCAAAGATTGGGGGCCCCTGGACTGGATACCTTTGGGATGTGATGGATCTGCACTTGTAGGGAGTGCAGTCCGCAGGTACCCTTGGGGAGCAGACTGCATGGACGGCCCGTTGACTCAGTGGCCCCTACTGCCCTGGCTGCCCCGTCCCCTTAGTTCAGCTTCACAAGGTAAAGCTGCCCAATGTGGCTCCTGCTGACCATGCCTGGAGTCCCAGAAGCCTCACTGTGCCGACCCCAGGAGCTCCCGCTGACCCCTCTGTCTACCCCCCAGCTCTACTCATCTTGGAACAGCCTGAAGAGGATGTGGAGGGAGCGGCAGAAGCACCTGGAGGACCAGCTGCAGGCATCGGTCACCGACCAAGTGACGATGGAGGTGAGGAGAGCTTCCTGCCTGGGGACAAGAAGACATGGACGGAAGCTGCCGGCCAGGAAGGAGTGCACCCTGGGCATGTGGGGAGGGGCTTCAGCTGTCTCCTGCTATGGGCAGGGGGATCAGGTGACCAACTAGCAAGCTTGCCAGGGACCCCCCGGAAGAGGCGGGGCAGAGACAGAAGTCCGGAGTCCTTCAGGTGCCCCATTCAGGTTGCTTTTCCTGCCAGAGCAGCCCCTGTCAGCCCCACTTTCCCAGCTGATGGACTGTGCTGCGTTTTGGTTGTCCCCGGAGCATCTGCCAGACCTCCTGGGCCCCTCGGCCCCTTCTGGACCTTTCAGACCTAAGGCCGTAGCCCCAGGACTCCCTAGCCAACCCTAGGAAGCCTCCCCTGACTCGGCCCTCCCTCGTACACACCCCTCCCGCTTCCCTGCTGGTTTCCTCTCCTTTCTCTCCAGAGGCTCCTGGCCTGGCTGGCAGAGGCTGAGCAGCGGGTGGTCCAGGAGTTCCCGGGTGGGGGGGACCCGATGCAGGTGGAGCAGGAGCTCTCAGAGCTGAAGGTGAGGACTGGCTTGGCTTCCTAGAGAGGGAGGGAGGGGAGGGGGGTGCCTGTCCCCATGGTCCCAAACTGGCTCCGCTCTTAGTCAGTGGCAGAGTGCTTGTGGAGCGCGGAGCAGCGGCAGAGCAGTCCTTCTCCAGACAGGTTTGTTCCAGCCTCCACAGCAGGATCAGCCCCCTGGCTCTGTGCGGCTGCCACTCTAGCGTAGTCCTAAGGAAGCCAGGGGAGGGGCTGTGCCAGGCAGCATCTCCTCATTGCCTCCCAAATCCCCTGGGCAGGCCTTCAAGCGAGAGCTGTACCGGCACCAAGTGGAGGCTGAGAGACTTTGGCATCAGAGCAGCTGCCGGGAGGCTGCCCAGGAGGATCCCCCCCTTGCTTTTGGGGGCTCCCGGGACCGTTGGATCCAGCTGGAGGAAGAGCTGCTGACCCGGCAGGTGGGGGCACTTGGGCCTGGGTGGGTGGGAGCGGAAGGGTCTCAAGGGGGGCTTGCCACTTGCCTTCCCCACCTCGCTGCCTGGCTCGAGAGCCCCCACAGCCTCTGGGCCTCTCTTGCAGCACCGTCTGGAGGCCGCCCTCCTGCGCCTGGGTCAGTTCCAGAGCCAATTGGACTGGCTGATGGAGTGGCTGCTAAACACCGCGGAGCAGCTCCGGAACCCCCTCCCCCTCACGCTGGACCTGCAGAACTGCGAGATCGAGGTGGCCAAGCACCAGGTGGTCCAGTGCCCCCGTTTCCAGGCAGGGGATTGCTCTCTGGTGGGCAGTTGGTGAGGCTGACACCGGCTCTCGGCAGGTGCTACAGAAGGACGTCCTGTCTAACACAATGACGGTGCAGGCGGTGCAGGAGGCCGGCTGGCGCCTGCAGCAGCTGCCTAGTGATGGCAGCGGGGCCTGTGCAGAGGGCCTGCAGGGCAAGCTCCAGCAGCTGAGCCATCAGTGGAGCCAGGTCTTGGCCGAGATGGAGCACCGCCAGCTGGCCTTGGACCACAACCTGAGCCAGGTGAAGCCGGGCGGGGGACCTCCTGGCCAAGTGTTTCCAGGACTGGAAGACCAACAGCCAGAGGCGCCTCTGGGGCTGGAGACAGCTTGATGGCCTTTGCTCAAGGCCTGGGGGGGGGTCTTCTGAAGTCAGGGAGCAGCTTTTGTTCCTCACGCCCTGGTCACTTTACCCACTCTCTGCCTGGTGCTCCCGAAGGTGCGGGAGGTTTCTCTGGAGGCGGCTGGGCTGATGCAGTGGTTGGACCGTGTGGAGTTGCAGCTCTTCTCTTCCAAGACCATCTGGGGCCCCCCCGAAGCCACCAAGGACAAGCTGGCCGCACTCTTGGTGAGTTCCTTCCCAGGTGCCTGCTGCATGCCAGGGACACGGCCGCCTTCTTGGATGGCTGATTCTGGCTAGGGATGAAAGGTGGCCCAGGTGCTGCTTGATGGCCCACTTTCAGCCCTCTTGGAGCCCTTCGGTTGAGAAGCTTCTTGCCTCCCTTTGTTGTGGCAGTTGAGGAGGTTGGACTTTAGGAGGCTCTGAAGCCCAGAAGCTTCCCCTGATGGTCCACCTGAAGATGTTGGGTCATTGGGACCATTTCCCGAAGACTTTGGGAGATCTCCCATGCCCTTTGTCTGTCATTGTGCTGAGTGGGCATGGGGAACCCGCAGATGGTCCAGGCCAAAGGTCCCTCCTTTGGCCGCTGGAACTTCCTGGGCCTTGCCAGCTGGGTCAGGAAAGGGCCAGTTTGGGCAAAGCTCTACTAGGGTCGCTTTCCACAGCACAGCAGCAGGGAAGGCGTGGGCAGGGCACCATGGAAATCCTCTCCTGCCCTGCTTCAGGTGAGGGAACAACAGCGAAACAATCCAACCGCATTGACAGAAGCACCCAAATCAAGGACAGAAGCCGTCCGGGGCCTCTTCATCACCCAAATGGGTTGGAAAGCACAGTGTTAGCGCCTGGGGGCTCCTGGTGTCTCAAGGCTGTTCCTCAGTGTGGGGCTGCCCCTTTCCCCACTTTTCCTTCGTGGGGTGGGACCCTCAAGAGCCCCTGAATTCTCAGGTGCTGGTGCAGGATCATGGCTGCCTGGCTTTAGGCCTGGGGAAGGAGGCTTCTCTCTTGGCTTCAGGGCCTTCCGAATAAGCAAAGCTGTAGTGTTACTGGACCATCTCGGTGCGTGGACCTTTTGCTAGCTGTGGAAGGCCGCGTGATTTGCAGGGCCTGATTTCCTGCCAGTTCCCAAGTGCTCCCCTTCCACCTGGGCTGCCTTTGGGTTCGGCCTCCTCCTCCAGGCAATGATGGAGGTTGTGGCTGGGGAGCCTCACCTGGCTGGATCTTGTGGTTGGGCAGGAACTCTGCGAAGAGATGAAGTCCAAGCAGCAAACATACCAGCAAGTCCAGGAGAAGCTCCAGCATCTGTTGGCCACCTGCCACTCAAACGGGGCTTCTACAGCCGAGCACAGCCTGAAGGTGTTGGAGCAGAAGTGGGGTACCCTCACTAGCCGCCTGCAAGAGCAGAAGGTGGGTGGGCAGGAGGGGGGCTGCAGAGGCCGGGGGTCTTGTCCTGCACGGGGTCTGCCCACGGTGCTCCGTCCTTCTCCCAGGAGCAGCTCCTCCAAAGCCCGAATACGGCCACCGAGTTCCACGCCACCCTCCAGGAGCTCCTGAAGTGGGTCAGGCAGACGGAGGAGGTCTTGGCAGCCCTGCCTCCTCCCAGCTACATCCTGGACACGGTCAGCAAACAGAGACGGCAGCAGCAGGTCAGCCACAGCCGGCTGGAAAAGGAGGGGGACTCCCCTGGGTAGCATGGGTGCCCTTGGTGTCATTTGGGAAGAGAAGTCTGCCCCCCGCTCCCTGGGCACTGGCCCACTTGGCCCAGTGCGGACTGGGCGTGTTGCAACTTGTGGCTGAGCCCTCTTATGTGGGGCACTGCCAAGCTTGCTCTCAAGTGTCCCTCTCCAGGAGAGGCTGGGTGGCGTGGACACTGGGGAGGAGGGCTGGTCTGTGGAGGGAATCTCCTGGGCTCCCCTGTCTGGTGTGTCCCTGCAGGCCTTGGTGCAGCAGACGGTAGCCCAGAGCAAGAAGCTGGCAGGGATGCAGGCGGGGGCTGCCTGCCTGACCCAGGACAACGGGGGTCCTCCCAGCCTGGTGGGCAGTGCCAAGGAGCGGCTGGCCAGTGTCCTGCAGCAAGTGAGCAAGAGGGGGGAGGTGCTGGAAGAGGCCCACCAGCAGGCCAAGCAGGTATCTCACACAGAGCCCCCCCCAAAGGGCAGCGGATAGGGGGCGGGGGGGCAGGCGTGCCCAGGGAGGTTTAGTGCAGTGCTTCTTTGGCCTTCCAGTTCAGAGAGTCCTGGCAGCTGCTGCTCAAGTGGTTGGATGGGGCTGAGGCAGCCCGTCCAGCCCCTGCAGATGCCCCCCCAGTGAAGCAAGAGGACCTCAAGGCCCTTCTGAGACAACACGAGGTGAGGCGGGGGCCCCCACTGGCTCATGCCCACCGTCTGCGGAAGCCTCTCCCTTCTCCTGCACCATCCTGATCCAGGGGGGTTTCTCTGTCCCATGATGTCAGCAGCTGAATTTGGGGGACCCCATTGGAACGCCCCATCAAGGAAACAGCTCCCCCTCCCGGGGCAGACGGGGGGGGGGAGGCAGATGCCTCGACCACCCGGGCTGCCCTCCAGGCAAAGACTTTTCTCCAAATGTTCCCGCAGGAGTTGCAAAGGCGCCTGCGGGTCAAGCGCCGGGTCTTCGAGGCCACCCTGCAGCGGGGGAGTCTCTTACGGGCCAGGGCCCTGCTCCCTGCTGATGGCCAGGAGCTGGACGCGATGGAGAGGGAGCTGAAGGAGCACTGGGGGGCTCTGTGGAGCTGGGCAGCCGAGAGGTAGGGGACAGAGGGCTGGGGGGGGGGCTGTTCACCAGTCCTCTGCACGCTTTTGGCCACGCCGAGTTTCCACAGACTGGCCAAACCGTTCTTGTCCTCCAGAAAAGCCAGATCTGGCCTTGCTGGGGCAACTTGTTCTACAAAGTCACTGGTCCTGGGGTGGGGTGGGGGGGTGTCCTTCAAGGAGGTGCTCACTTCTTTGTAGCTCATTGCAGTGCTATCAAGAGTAGAATAGAATAGAGCTGGAAGGGACCTTGGAGGTCTTCTAGTCCAGCCCCCCGCTCAAGCAGAACCTATACCCTCTCAGACACGTGACTGTCCAGAGGAGAACGCTTTGTGCGACTGGGAGGTGTGTCCGCCATTGGCCCGGTCTCTTGGGGGGGGCAGGGAAGAGGGTTCAAGCAAGAGGGTTGGCTGAGGATCTGGTGTGGGCCTGGATTCCTGCGGAGCAGTGCTGGGATACTGACCTGCTCTCTGGGGCCGGTGAGGCCAGCCCCAGTGCCTCCCACCCTCACCAAAACTTGCAGACAAGGTCCAGGTTAGAGCAATTAAACTGGTCACTCACGGGACAGTCTGGGGCTCAAGTGCCTTTGGCCCCACCTCCAGGCCCCTGGGATTAGAGCCCTTTGTAACAGTTGCTCAGAGAGGCCTAAACTCCCCCCCCCCCGTATTCGGCTGCTGCTGAATGGGGCGCAGGACAGCAGGAGCTCGCCCAGAGTGGGGGCTGCCGATGGCTCCAAGGAGGTTCTGCTTGGGGCAGGCCTGGCCCTTCACCCCAGAGAAGGGGGCACAGAGGCCTTGTGGACCCCTCACTGCTCAAACCCTTTGCAGGCAGCAGAAGCTGGAGGAGCAGCTGCTGTTGTCCGGCTGCTTCAGCGATGACCTTCAGAGCCTCCTGGACTGGTTATGTCGGGTTGAGCCCCAGCTGGCTGAGGAGACCCCCGTGGCTGGGGACAGAGACCTGGTGGGCATGCTGATGGAGCAGCACAAGGTGGGTGAGAGCGCCACTGCCCGATGTGGGCAGGGTGAGGAGGGGCCATTTGCAACACGACTGCTGAGAGGATGGCTAGAGGGCCCGGGGCAAGGCGGCCTTGGTGTGCCCACAGAAGCCCCGGTGCTCCCAGCCTGGCGGAGGGAGAGGGGCTGAATGGCTGTGCTTCCTGGATGCCTAGCAGTGAGGCCTCCTCTCTTGGGCCCAGCAGGCCTTCCAGACGGAGCTGAGCCGACGGGCGGTGGCTGTCGGGACGCTGAGGTGCTCTGCAGAGCGTGAGCTGGTGCAAGGTGGGAGCACCATGGATGCCCGCTGGCTGCAGATCCAGATGGAGGAGCTGGAAGATCGCTGGGAACTCATCGGCCGGCTCTCCGTCTCGCAGCAGAACCGGCTGGAGGTCACCCTGAGGCAGGCATGTGGACAAGCCACAGGGCAGTGGCGGGAGAAGGACGGTTGTGTGGAAGGCAGAAGCTGCTGTACAGGACCTGGGGTGGGACACGGGACAGGCAGGAGGCTCTTCCGTTTCCCCAGCCGCCGCCACCAGAAGCCCCCTTCTTGAAGCCAGGCAGATTCCAGAGGACCCACATTCTGCATCCCAGAACGGCAGGGAGACCCCGAGTGGTGCAGACATCATTCTCTCCTACAGGCAGAGGAGTTCCACCGCCGGCTGTGTGCCTTCCTGAGCCACCTATCTCAGCTGGAGAAGTCGGCCATGGACGGGACCCCTCTAGAGGAGGAGGAGGAGGAGGAGGAGGCCATGGCTGAGGCCCAGAGCCAGCTCAAGGTCGGGGGGGGGGGCGGTGAGAGCCCACTGCTCTTCTCTTGAAGGGTCTAATGCCAGAGCCTTCAGCCTTCACCCTCCCCTCTGGCGTGGGGAGGCTGGCCCCACAGGGAGGTGCTGATGGCTTTGCCCTCTGCTGGCAGGAGCTGCGGCAGAGCGTGCAGTGCCAGCAGCTGGAGCTGGACTGCATCACCTCTCTGGGCGAGGAGATCCTGAGCGCCTGCCACCCTGATGCTGTGGGCACCCTCCAGTCCTGGCTCGGCCTTGCCGAGAGCCGCTTCCAGCAGGTGAGCAGAACGGGAGGGGGGGGGGCTCGTGGGCGCTCTGGGCCTGGTATGTGTGGCCTCCAGGGGGGCCATTCAGTCAATGGGGTGGGGGAGCAGGTCTTTCTTCCCTCACCATACGCGCTTCTCTCCTCCCCCACATGGTTCTCCTCCCATCTCTTCCTCCTCCTCCCATCTCCTCTTCCTCTTCCTCCTCCTCCTCCCATTTCCTCCCTCCCTCCTCCTCCTCCTCCCACAGCTCTGCAACCAGGTCCAGCAGCAGGAGCAGCGGCTGCAGGCCCAGGCGGCCTCCCTTGCTGCGGGCCAGGAGACAGTGGAGCGACTCAGAGACTGGATCACAGCCACCGAAGAGACCTTGAGCCTGCGGGACCAGGAGCCCCTCCCTGAGGATGCCGGGCAGCTGGAGGAGCTCAGGTGTCAGCACACGGTAAGGTAACTTCGCTGCCCCCTTTCCCTTCCTGTCAGGCCCAGCCGGTCGCTCCTAGCTACCAGTGGGGGCTAGAGGGGGCTCTGCCCCCTGCCTCACCAGCGTCCTGGTAGAGGAAGCCTTTTGCCGTGGGTCGGCTGAGGCATCAGTGACCTCCATCCACCCCCCGGCCCTTTGATCCTCTTCAGAGGCCGCCCCCTTTGCCCCTTGGCAGGGCTGCCAGGGAGGCTCTTTGGCTGGGCAGTGCCCTCTGCCCTGCAGTCGAGGGAGCCTCTGGCAACCAGGTTGCTGCAGCCCTGGAGATCCTCCCTTTCCCAACGGGATGACGCTTTCAGCCAACACAGAAGCCCCTGCGAGTGTGTGTACCAGTGCATGCAGACGCACGTGTGGGTGGTTGTGTTACCGAGGCCCTGGGTGGGGTGGCTTTGAGAGGGGGGGAGGGGTCTTGGCCCTGCAGCCATGGCACCCGGTTGCCGAGCTCCGGATGGCTGATGGGGACCCCCTCGCCTCCCCGCAGGTCTTCATGCAGGAGCTGGACCACAAGCAGCCGGAGGTGGAGGCGGCCGCCAAGCGTGGGAGGCAGAAAAGGACTGCGCGGCCGGGGGTGGAGGCTCCTTCCTGCAAGGGGCCTTCCGGTTGGTGCCTCCAGTTCCTGGTTTATTCGCAGCTCTTGCCCTGGGCCAGAGGTGGAGCCCCCGGGGGGCAACGGGCAACATCACCCTGCGGGGGGACACCCAACCGTCCCCTAAGCAATTCTGCCCGTCCCGCCTTGAGGCTCCCGGAGGAAAAACTGTTCCTGGGCACACCCGGGAAATCCAGCAATCAGGCGGTCACGCTTAGTGTCGACACCAAATTATCTGAGCAATTAAGCCACCAAAACGCTCCAAAGACCTGCTCAGTCTAGGAAAGTAAAGATTTTAGAAATTTCACCCAATGTTAGACTTAAAGATAAAACTAATGCAACTTAAAAAAAGAATAAAAAGAAAATGCAGAAAAGAAACAGAAAAAATAGAATAATAATAACAACAAACAACAACAACAAAACAACAACAACAACAACAACAACAACAACAATAATAATAATAATAATAATAATAATAATAATAATAATAATAATAATAATAATAATAATAATAATAATAAAGTTGGAAGGGACCTTGGAGGTCATCAAGTCCAACCCCCTGCATACAAGAAAAAGAAATACAAGAAAAAGAAAAAAACACATAAAGTAATGGCCACCACAAGTATAAACAATTTTAGTAACTTATCACCTTCTCTTACGGTCTCTTCTTCCCATATTCCATCTCTTCTCTATAAAGAAAGCCTGATCATTTCAATCCTGATCAGCAAAAGTCCATTAAAGATGATCAGAGATAATAGCATATCTATTTAAATCTTGATTAAATAGGCCTTGCATTCCTTTATTTTTAGCAATATTGATCGCTAATCTCTTCAAATGATGTCCTAGAATTTAACTTTTTTTCCCATTTTTTTATTATTCTCACAAATCCTTCCAATACCTTAACAAGCCTCTTTTGTAAATCCAACGTAGGAACATTATCCAGGCCATTCTTTTGCTATTTGTATATCCCTTTTAATTATTAAGAGAGCGGCATCAGCCAGTTTCATTTGTATATCCTGCATAGCATCTTTTCCTATGTCCTTCTTTTGGCCTGTCGTTTTTAAATCCACTTTCAGATCTGCCTCAGTCTTGTCCAGTAAAATTTGATCGCCTCACATAACATCTTTTGAACACAGATTATCTATGACAATGGACACTTTTAAAATTAATTTCTGGGTCCATTGTTCACAAGTATCCTTCAATACGTATAATGTTAAAGTAGTTTGCTCCATTTTGCGTAAATCAGCTTTAAAAGTTCTCCTTTAATTGTAATCTTAAGTTCCTTCTGGTTCTCTCTACGGTCCAATCTTTAAAGTCCCATTCTACCATCATAGGATTTTTTGAAGAATTCAAAACAACAGTCTTTTCCCCACAGGAAGGATTCTTATAATTAATTTCAAAATCTTATTTCAAATCCAGGTGGATCCTTAGTCCATTTGGAAGTTTCCAAAAATCAGTGCTCTAGTCACCCTAATTTAAAAACTCTTTGGCCAAGGATCGAAGAAAACTCACCCGGTGTTTTCAGACTTGAGGCTCCAAAGAGCCAAACAGCAGTTACCAAGCGATTTCCAAAATGATTAGAAAAGGAGTAGAGGGACCCGGTGTCCATAGAGGCACCAACGGAGTCTCCCGGGCATTTCCCTCTGAACCTGCCAGAGAGCACTCTCTTGTGGTCTCCTCATGAGGAGCAGCTGTCCGGAGCACTTGTGGGTGATCTCAAGTTCTCTCCTTATACGGAGAGGAATTAGGCAGAGCAAAGTTACTCACCGGTTCTTCTTTCCACTGTGGCCACTGGCTCTGCGTTTCTCGCTGTCCATCTGGAACCAAAGAAGACCAAGGTGGCGTTTTCTTGAGCCTCTTTCTCAGCCTTCCTTCCATCTCTGGCCTGTGTCCAACCCGCCCCCTCACTCACTCATTCATCTGCCCCACAGTCGACTTACAGGGGGGCAGAAGAGGGCAGGTTGGAAAGGGCCCCGTGCTGAGAAGCAGCTCACAGCTCCTTTTATATTTGCCTCCTGCCTAGTTGGGGCCCTGGGGGGGGACGCTCAGGGCTCTCACAAGTGCCCCCCAGCACACTCTCAAGTGGCAGACAGCTGTTTAATAGTGCCAGGTTTCAGCTGGGACCCTCTCTCCCCCACTGCAGGATGGCATGGGGCCAGAAAAGCTTTGCCCCTGGAAGACCTGGAGCCCCAGAGCCCACTCCTAACCCAACTGGTGCTCCGCTGGCAGCGCCTCTGGCTGGCAGCTCAGGACCGGCAGCATCGGCTCCAGAATTCCCAGCAGCGCCTTCAGGAGGTGAGGATGGGCAGGTTCGGGGTGAAGAGCCACTCCAGAGTGGCAGAGCAAATGCAGGGAGGGACCCAAGTCAGGCGCTCTCCCCGGGTGCCCTGGCAGCCCGGAGAACGACGGCTCCGGCCTCCCAGACATTGGGGTGGGAGACCTGGGCTGCCTTTGGCTGCCTCCAATGGGAATGGGCAGCTGGATGGGGAACTAAGGCGCCAATCCCCTCCTGGGCCAGCTCTCCCCACTCTCTGCCAGCCATGGGGATGAGGAGAAAGGGAGGGCATGGGCCTCTCGCCCTGCTTGTGTGCTTTCCTCGGGTGCCCTGAATGAAGCGGGGCCCTTGTGCCTGCCACCCGAGACACGGTGCGTGGCTGTTTCTCTCTGTCTCTCGCACAGCTGGAAGAAATGGCCAACTTCAATTTTGCTGTCTGGCGCAAGCGGTACCTGCAGTGGATCAGCCACAGGAAGTCCCGGGTCCTGGACGTCTTTCGCAGCATTGACCGAGACCAAGATGGGCGCATCACCCAGCAGGAGTTTGTCGGGCATGTCCTGGCCTCCAGTGAGTGCTGGTCCCAGGCTGCCTTCCCCTGGGTGTCCTCCACGGGGACGGGCCAAAAGGTCCAGGTTTCCTGCCCAAGCCCCTTGCAAGGGCTGCCCCCTCTGCCCTGCGGTGCGTTTGCTTCCCCTCGTGGCTCTTGTGGACGTGGCTGGGCCTGAGGGGATTGGGGGGGGGCTGCGGCCGGCCTCCTCCACTCTTTTCCTTCCTGTCCAGAATTCCCCACTAGCCTGCTGGAGATGAAAGCAGTGGCCAAAGTCTTTGACGTGAATAGGGATGGTTTCATTGATTATTGTGCATTTATCAGCGCTCTGCATCCCAGCCGGGAAATCCTGCACAGAGCAGCCAACGTGGACCACATCCAAGAGGAGGTAGGGCAGCCAGAGTGTCCCCCCCTCACTTGTGCAGTTTGACATCAGAGTGGCAGCTTCAGAGTCTCCCCTCAGTTCTGTTGCAAGGAGGCGTTTAGGTGCTTCCTTTGAAAGTGGAACGTTAGCAGAAAGGAAGTCCTATGGCTGCTGCCGCCGGGACCCTCCACGGGGGAACTGGGGCTCTTCAGCCCAACTGAGGAGGGAGGGCCAGGCTCTGCCCCACAGGCCTCAGCAGACACTGAGGGAGCCTCGGGCCAACCCCCCCCTCTCTGCCACCCCCTTTGGAGAGGCAGCTGAGCACCAGGGAGCAGCACTGGGCAGAGAAGAGGAAGGGAAGAGGTGATGCCCGGGAATGTGAGCCAATGGCGGGAGGGTGCGGGGAGTTCCCAGGCAAAAAGGGCACCTGGGATTTCCATCAGTCACGTGACACAGCCACAAAGCAAGAACTCATGCTTAAGAAAGGACACTTCTGGTGGCCACTGTCAATGAATCCTCTGGTGTTGTCAAGTACAATTTCATGTGGCCGCCACTTGCTACTTCCTGCCGGCTTCGCTGTTGAATTTTCTCATTGGAAGCCGGCAGTTCAGGTCGGAAAAGACGATCAAGTGACCACAGGATGCTGCACTGGGAGGATTTTGAGGACCGGTCATGAGCAACACCCGCTCAGCCCTAGCTACGTTCCAGCGGTTGCTGATTGAGAGCAAGCAGTTGTGGCAGTTGAATTTTCCCTGAGTGGAAATTGAGGCTGGCAAGTGGGGGGTTAAGTCTACAGTAGGTCCCTACAAATGCAGGCATATGTAGGAGAAATTGGGGTCTCTCCCTTTCCCCCCCCCCCCACTGCCTCTCTTTTGTGACGCAGGTGAACCGACAAGTGGCTGAGTGCAACTGTGCAAAGCGTTTCGAAGTGGAGCAAATCAGTGCCACCCGTTACAGAGTAAGCCTGTTCCCCCCCCCCGATTTCTCAGCCTGTGTCCCCCTGCACCCCGAGTCTCTTGGTCCTCCCTGCTAAACCGAGGACCCACGTCAGCTTCCAGAGTCAGGGTGTCTAAGCTGGGCACGGTGCAGAAGAGGTCCTGGCCCACTGACTCTCTGCCCGGGCCTCTTCTGGCGCTCATTTCTCACGCCAGCCCTGCCCTCCGCATCCACGAATGGGGCAGCCACGCTGCAGGGCTGTGTGCCTCTGCCCTGAGGATGGTGGGACTGAGAGGGAGGCTTCTCCACACACGGGGACCCCAGAAATGGCCTCCGCCAAACACCCCCTTCCTGCTGCTTGTCCAGTTTGGGGAGTGCCAGCAGCTGCGCATGGTTCGAATCCTGAGAAGTACCCTGATGGTGCGAGTCGGAGGAGGCTGGACGGCTCTGGACGAGTTCCTGGTGAAGAACGACCCCTGCAGAGGTGAGAGGCTGGGCGGGTGCCAGGACCCCGCCAAGCAGGATGGGTGTCCGGCTGCCTCCCCCTCCCCTCCCCCAGCCTCCCCATCTGGCTGGACCCGGCATCTCATAGGCTCTCTCTCGCGCAGTCAAGGGAAGGACCAACCTGAAGATCAATGAAAGATACCTCTCCCCGGGACTCCTAGGGCGGAAGGGGGCAGGCAGCCAATCTGCCCCCGCCTCCAAGATGCTCTCCCCCTGCTGCTCCACCTCCAGCCTCAGCCAGTACAGCAGCGCCTCTGCGCCCAGCAGCCCCGTCCCGAGGAAGGTGAGCTGGTTGGGGGAGAGCAGAGTCCTGGCCAGGGGTGCCTCCCGCTGCCCCCCCCCAGGCGGCTCTGGCAGTCCTGCAGCCCGGCCTCTCCTCTCTCTCCTTCCAGGCTTTGCTGCGCTGGACACACTCGGGGGATCATCGGGGCTTCCACTCCTGCAGTCCTGCTGGGGGGGCTGGGTTGGCCTTTGCCCCTGGAGCACCTGGGCCGGACGCTGAGCCCCCAGGTGAGTGTGGGGCTGAACTCTTGCATCCCGGCTGAGAGGCAGGCCAGCCCTTGCACCCGAGCGTGGCCTGGGGATTGCTGCGACCATCCCGGGCACTCGGGTTTGGCAGCCTCGCTTGGGAGGGCTGCTCGGCCACGGTTGCCCCCGCGAAGGGCTGGGCCTGTTTGTGGGATGTTCTCTCTGCTTCCGCTCAGGTCACCCCACGAGAGCAGCTGCCCGGAGTGACGTCCCTGCACCCTGACGGCTGTAGCACCGCCCTCCTGTCTGGGCCCCGGGAGCAGCAGGGGAGAGATCTGGGCAGCCGCCCACTGGCACCCCAGTCCCTGGGAGGCTGGGCAGGCCGCCCCACCTTTCCCCACAAGCATCCCTCTCCCGGCTCCGCACAGCTGTCCTCCACAGCCCTCCCTGGCGATGCAGCCGAGGCTCTTTTGGAGCAAGACCACCCTTGGGGGGGCAATTTTTGGTGCTCTCACCAGCCAGCTGCCCAGCTAGCCGAGGCCTCAGGTGTAGCCTCAGTGGGCCTGGGACAGATTTTGGAACAAATGGCATCTTGCCCTGACTGAGCACCGTCCCACTGCAGGCAGGCAGCAGCCCGGCTGAATCCTGGGGCCAGACGCAGCACCAGGAGCAATAAAGACGAGGCTTCCTACAATCCCCACCGCCTCTGTGTGCACTGGGGGGGGGGGCTGGGATCCAGGGGCGCATTAACTGGCCTGCCAGAGGCAGCCAGCGGGCCACGTTCCCGGCTGCCCTCCTGCATAGGGGTGCTCAGGTGGGCTGCCTGGGGAAGGGCCACGGGGTCAGGAGGGACCGGCTGCCTTCCCTCCGGCCTCATGGAGCAGCCGGGGAAAGAGCCGGGGTTGGCAGGAGCTGCCGTGGCCTGGGCTGGTGGGTGACCTCTTGGCAGGTGTCCAGTGTTTCCAAGCACAGCCAGCCCCTCCACATCCCCCCCCCAAATGAATTCCTCCAGGCGATGGGGGGAGGGGAGGGGTGTGCAGCAAATGTGCTTTAAGCCACTGGAAGCTGAAACCCAGGCAGGGAAACGCTGTGGGGGGAGAGTGGAGGGAGATCCTGGCGGAGAGTCTGGATCTTCCAGCTTCGCTTCTGCCCTGGGGGAAAGGATGGGACCAGCTCTCAGCCCCGACTTTCTCAGGAAGCCCAAGGAGGGGGGGGGTTAAGACCGCAGGAGAGGCCCTCCCTTAAGCATCCAATGAAGGCCTCGCTCCCAAGGGAGATGGCTGAGACCGACGGGGGGGGGGGAGGATGACCCCTTCTAAAGAGGGAGTCAAACCGGACCACAGTCGCCTCCGGGCAGAGGAGTGGGGGTGATCCAGGCCAGTGTTGCTGGGCTTTGGAGCCCTGGAGGGAGAAGCCCTTTCAGCCCCTTCATAAGTGGTCTGGACTGGGGGGGTGGCAGCAAAGAGCTGGCTAAGCCTGCAGACCCCCTCGGCCATTGAGGGCCCTGGAAACGTAGGAGTGAGCCAAGAGGCTCGGACCGCAGGTGAAACCCAAAATGCTGGGGAGGAGGGCCAGGAGCCAGTGAAGCCCCCCTCCCCCAGTCAGAATGGTCAGTCTAGGCAGGTAAATGCCCGCTTGGCCTGGAGAGAGTGGACAACAGTAGCCCCATGGCAATGGGCAGGGCAGACAAAAGCGCCTCATTAACCCCTTTGAGGTGGACACTGCCTTGTCACCTGGGAGAGCCTGGTGTCCGGAGCCCTGATGGCTCTCTTGATTGAGCTCCTCGGAGTTCACTTCGATTTGTCTCTGTCCTTTTTCAGCTGTGGTCCCAGAACCTAAAAAAAAAAGGGGGGGGAGTCTGATCAGGCGGACTAAAGGGGGGCAGTTACTACCTGTGATTGACAGTCTATGCTGCAGGAAACAAGAGTCCAGGATTGCCTTTGCCTGTTTAACAGCTGCATCACACGGCTGGCTCAACTGCCAGCTAGTTTGTGATGGAGGGTGCTCAGCTCCCTCCGCCGGACCTGCCGGCAAGCCGGTCATTTAGCCCTGTTGGCAAGGCAGAGGTGGGTCAGAGAGGTACGTTAAACTTCATGAAAGTTTTAAACCACTTTCACCTCCACTTTAAAAATAAAAGTTGCACAGCCAAAAGCAGAGATCGGAATGGATTTCAGCCTGCAGACCTTGGGGGAGACGGGGGGGGGCTCTCTGGGGCGGCAGACGGGGGTCTTGCTTGAAAAGGACCTTACGGGCTGCAGACTCCCCATCCTTGTTTGCTCGCTGAAGGGAGGTCAGGATCCAGCAGGAGGGACGTCCTTGGACGGCAGAAGCTCAGCCAGGAGGTTCCGCCCGAGTTTTGTCAGCTTCTACGTTGCCTTGGAGAAGGCGGCTGCAGCGGCTCACAAAAGGCTGAGCAGAGGGTTAGGACTTGGATGGGACACCACCAGGAAACTCCAGAGCCGAGGCCAGGCTTGGCCACACCCTGACCAGGGCAGTGGAGGGCCACTTCAGAGGAAAAACTCCCCCCCCCCACCCTATCCCAGAATGCCTTTGGGTGGAGAAGGCAAATATTTGCAGTTCTGCCCCAGCTTTTCATGTCAGTTCGCGTGAATTTCATCACCTTCTCTGTTGACCTTGTTGGGATCAAACGGGGGAAGGGGGGGAGGGGAGGCTGGCTCGCCATTGCCCAGACTTTGCAATGGGTGCTGCAGCTTCCTTCTTTTCCTGGGGGTCGCAGAGGGCAGCAGCTGGAGCAAAGGGAGCCCGTTCCCAACTCTGGCCTGGCCTGGCACCTCTGCCAGCACTTTGCCATGTGCCATTTACCTGCCATCATCGGGGGCCTCCGGCTTCTACTCCTGGGCACACTAAATGGGGCTTTATTGATGCCAGCTAACACCCACTGATTGGGGGGGGGGCTTTGGAAGCTCTCGGCTTTGGGGCCTGAGGAGAGAGCGGCCTCCGCCCTGGTGCCCGACCGGTCCCTGCGTGGCCTGATGCACTTCTCAGGGCCTCCCACCAAGTGTCACACCTCGGCCTGGGGACCCTGGGGCGCCAGAATTTGGCTACTTCAAATAAGGCCCCCTTTGGGGAGCTGGGCTGTCCTGGGCTAAGAGGGCCAAAGGCTGGCACAGCCCCCCAGTAATTGGGAGCAGAAGCTGACCGGTAGCGCCCCATCCCATCCCCTCCCCTGTGCCAGGAATGGGAACAGGCCCTTGGCTGTCAGCCTGGGCCCTTCCTCCACAGACCCTCTGGCCTCTTTCAGCACATTCCACCACCCCCCGCCCCCCTCCCCAGCGGATTCTGCTGCTGGCACCATTGCAGCCGGGGGGAGGGGGGCCATCTTGGGTAGAATCTTGATCTGCAGCTCACGGCTCAAAGTTGGGGTGCAGAAGAGCTCGGCCCCCCAGCAGAGCCCTGGCCCCCTTTCCTGCCTGGACAGCCCTGGAATTAGAAAAGGGAAGGGTTTCAAAGGTCTTTTGAGGTCATCTAGCCCAACCCAAGCCCAGTGCAGGAATCCACTGCTATTGCCTCCCCAACAGACGACCAGCCTCTGTTTAAGCACCTCCAGCAAAGTCCTTAGAGCATTCTTGGTGACAATGGAAATCTACTTCCTTCCCTTTTAAACCTGTTGTGTCTTGTCTCGCCTCCTGGGACCAATCCCGCCCTCCTCCTCCTCCTCCTCCTCTGTGCAGCTCTGGAGGGCCTAGGAGAGAAGGGCCGGGCCTCGTCTCCCCTGGGCTCCCCCGCCCATCCTCTCCAGCCCTTCCTCACTGTCCCCAGGGCGGGGCGGTAATCTGGTCACGCTTCAGCGCCTCAGTTGTGTTGGCCAGAACTGGGTGCAGCAACTGAGGTGTGTTCAGACTCAGGAGAATAGAGAGCAACGATTTATTTATTTATTATTTATTATTTATTTATTAATTTAATTTATATACCGCCCTTCTCCCGGAGGACTCAGGGCGGTGCACAGCATATTAAAACAAATAACAATAAAATACCAGAATAAAAACCCCTCTAAAACCAAATTAAAAGCCAAATATTAGTAGCTGTGTAATAATTAAAATTATATTAAAATCATCCCTAACTAAAATCCTCCCTAGGCCAGGCCCGCTTGCTGGAAAAGCCATGTCTTGAGGGCGCGGCGGAAAGTAAGGAGATCCGGAGTCGTCCGGATCTCGGGGGGTAGTTCGTTCCAGAGGGTGGGGGCACCCACAGAGAAGGCCCTCCCCCTGGGGGTCGCCAGCCGACATTGCTTGGCCGACGGCACCCTGAGGAGACCCACTCTGTGGGAGCGTACCGGTCTATGGGAGGGAATCTGTGGCAGAAGGCGGTCTCGGAGGTAACCAGGTCCAATGCCATGGAGCGTTTTAAAGGTGGTAACTAACACCTTAAAACGCACCCGGAAGACCACTGGTAGCCAGTGCAGCTCGCGCAAGAACAGTGTTACATGGGAGCGACGAGTCCCTCCCATCACCGCCCGCGCGGCCGCATTCTGGACCAGTTGAAGTCTCCGGGTGCTCCTCAAAGGGAGCCCCATGTAGAGAGCATTACAGTAGTCCAGGCGGGAGGTGACGAGAGCTTGAGTGACTGTGCGCAAAGCCTCCCGGTGCCTTCTGTAGATGCCACGAGGGATTCCCCTTGATCACCCTGCTGGATCGGGTGACCCACCAAGACAGCCTGTTGTTTTTTTTAATTATTATTATTATTATTATTATTATTATTTATTATTATTATTATTATTATTATTATTATTATTATTATTATTATTATTATTATTATTATTATTATTATTTATTTTCCTTTGCTGTGCTTCGCAAGTTCTGCTTTTCGGTGCAGAAGTCCTTCCTTCCCAACTGCCTTGTTTAGGGATCATTTGGAGTCATGTGGCCACTATTTGCATGCCTGCCAACCAGCTTCTGAGGGGCAAAGTTCAGGAGAAGATGAAAGGAAAACTAAGTTGCAGTCAAATGATGTGTGACTTAGCCAACACAACGAGTCTTTTGATAGTCAAATGGGCAGAGACGGTGTAAACCTGTCACATGATTTTCTACTTAGTGACCACAGCAGTTACTGATGGAGTTGATGGTCCAAGGTTTGGTTGCCAAGAAAGTCACCTGGAGATGTTTCCACTTTATAATCTTGTCTTCGAGTTTTCCTGCCCAAAATAGAACCTCTGTTTGTTTAGAGGATTTATAAGGCTGCTCAAGCCCTAATCTCGGACTCTGGCTGGACGACCTCAATAAAAACTGGCCCCGCCCCAAACTCGAACGGAGGACAAGAATCCTGAGCCCGCCTGGCCTCTCTCCCCGCTGACAGGGTCCCTGTCGCCCCGCCCCCTCCGCCCCCCGTGTTGGCGCTGCCCTGCGTCGGGCGGTCTGCCGGGTCCTCCTTTAACGGGGGAGCAGCCCAGAGCCAGGCATGAGCCCCGGGAACCCCTCCACCCCCACCTGCCGCCGCCTCCGGAGCGACTCCCAGGAGCCCGGCGAAGGGAAGGAGCCTGTCGAACCAGCCAGGTCTCTCTCCCTCTCTGCACGGGGCGCGCCCTCGCCCGGAGCACCGGCTGCGCCTGCCCTGTTCTCACGGCCGGGTGTGATCCTGCCGGCGCTGAGCCGGCTCCCAGGAGGGAGGCTTCCCCGATGGCCCTCGGCTGCGGCGCCTGGGAGGGGGGGAGCCGGCGGCCCCCCCATCCTTCCCGAGCTTCACCGCCTGCGACCCCCGAGCTCTGCTCCAAGGGGGGCCGGGAGGTGGGAAAGGGCTCCTCGGGAGGGAAGCGGCTGCCAAAGCCGGATGCGGCGAGGGGGGGGAGGGGCGGCAGAACAAAGCCCGGCTGGCCCAGGGATTTCCGAGGAAGACGGGCAGACGGCGGGGCAGAAGCGGGCCGCTCGCCCGCCGCAGCTCAGACATGCCTGCTAAACATTCCTTCCCGCAACCACTCCTCATTCCTTCGTCGGCGTGTGCCGACCCTGGAGAGCCTGCTCGCAGTCAGATGCACAGCCGCTTTGGCTGGCACGCAAGGCCCGGGGGGGGGGGAAGGGAAAGCCATCGCACCTCTGCCGCCGCCCGCCCCCGCTGCCCGGGCAGCCGGCTCCCCTCTGGCGCTGGGGGGGGGCTTTTAACCGGTGGGAGCACAGAGGGCTTCACCCCAAGCCCAAGGGGCGGGTGGGCAGGCGGGCGAGAGAGGGCATGGCTCGGGCTGCACCCAAAGGAAGGGTTTCTTGCCGGGGCCCAGGAGAGGCCCGAGCATCAGAGCAAATCACAGGGGTGGACGGGGGGGGGGGGGTCAGCCAGTCTCAGAGCCCCCTGGCTGGCCGCTCCTCAGTTTTCTTCCTCTTGAAGGCCTCCAAAGCAGGTGGGCAGTTAGCAGATAGCCAGGCTCCCTTTGGGGACACATGACGCCCTGTCCGGAGGGTGCCCGTTGCACCCCTGCCCTCCCTGGCCTTCCACCCATCTTTCTGGCACTGAAATTTTATTCATCCTGAACGCGTCTTCCAGGGGCAGCTGGAAGGCCTGAGCTGCTCCTGCCAAGGGGCCAAGGGGCCAGCTGGAGGACCACCGGACAGCAGCTTCTGTCGGCTTTCTCCCCTCTCCGCTTCTTTGCGAATGTGCTTTGGGGCAGTTGGCAGTAGGTGTCTTGGGCTGTGTGCCCGTGCGTGGGAGCGGGTGATCTGATGAACCATCTTGCCCCAATGGCATCGACCCGGCAGAAGGGGCTGGCTTTGGGCCTCCGTTGGTCAAAGCTTTTCGGCTGGCAGGATCTGGAAGCAGACCCTTTTCTCCCGTGACCCCACCCCCACCCTCCGCTCTTTGGAATATCTTGCAGCCTGCTGTGAGGTCTGCCCCCACCCTGTCGGCTTTCCGGAAGGGCGTTAAAGCCTGGTTCTGCTGCTTGGCTTGGGGTCCTGAGGGGGGAGCGCTCTACCGTGGAGGGTGCTGGTGGACTTTGATGGAAGATGCCACCCTCCTGTACCAACCTGGCCTTTCCTTCCTTATCCTTGTACCTAATATTTTAATATTTATGACTTTGAGTGTAAGCCACCCAGAGTTGAATTGCAGAGTAAGATGGGTGGCATGTACATTTAAGAACTGAATAAATGGAATTGCACATACCACACTGACTCGACTCTTGTCTTCGCATCGTCATGAAAACAGAAGCGAGCCTGTGGTGAGGTTGGACTTCTGGCGTCCTTCTCGGGAGCGCAAATGTGCTGCAGGTCCCGTGTCCCGGAAGGGAGAAGCAACAGGAAGGAGGACCGTGGCTGATGTCCACAAGTGCTGGCATGCCAGGGCATCGGGTGATAAGGCACCCATCTTGTGGATTGCAGAGAGGGGTTCCAGTGCTTGGGGGCTCTCTGCTGGGGCCCCTGCCTGGCCCTGGCACCCTCCAGACCGCTCCACCCATCAGTTGCAGGGGATGAAGCTTCCCCAAAGCCGCAACCCCCAGATCTGGGCTGTGAGGAAGAGTCACGGGGAGGGGGGAGGTTAGCAGTGAAATTAGCAGGTCAGGACAGTCATCCACACAGTCCAGGAATGGATGCAGATCGATGCCCCCTAACTAGCGACCGCATCATATATAGGTCCACTGGCCGGATTACTTCTTGTTTTATCTCAAGGTATATTCATCCCGCATGCGACATTGTCACTTGCTACTCGGCATTTTCTGCGGCTGCTGCTGCATAAAACAGGAGGTACATGCTGTATACATTTAAATGACATTTGGAAAAACCTCTTTGTTGGTGAGCCAGAAACCTGCTGGTGGACTCTGCTGGGCTGAATCATGCAGGAATTCTTCCCCACCTCCCGATCTGCATGTACTTGAAAGTGTTTGTGGAGCGGCTCTTTCCCTCCAGTGTGGGAAAATGCAGTGGGAGCTGTGCCCCGTCCCCTTCCTGGAAGGGCCGCGCTTGCGTCACTCCTGGGAAGGGCGCTGGGCCTGATCCTGAGGCCAGGCGGCTTTTGTGGAGCCCTTTCTGGTCCTTCCTTTTCCTGGGCGGCAAGTCTGGCTGGACCTGGGTCAATGGGGGGGGCAGCGATTGGCGTGGCTCTGGGCACCAGGGAGGGCCAAGCCGCACATGATGGGCTTCCTGGGGAATCTCTTCTCTGCCGCAGGACCAGGGAGGTTGGCACTGGGTCCTGCCTGCAAGAGCTGATCTGAGGGCAAGTTGCGACAAGGCTGGATGTGGCAACGTAGAACGGATGCGGAAGGTCACCCATTCGGTTGGCACAAGAAATGCCCAGCTTTTCTTTCCCCAGTGTAGCCTGAAGGCCACGGGTGCCCTTAGCCAGACTTCGCAGGGACTAGGAGGGGCTCCCTTCCTCCGCTGCCCGCTCTGCCAATCCCCACCATGGATTTTGGGTTTCCCAGACAGCTGCCCATCCTGCCCGGGGCCAACCTCGTCCTCTCCGTGGCTCATGACCCAAACAGAGCTGGGGCAGCAGCCGTGACTCAGCACGACAGAGCCTTCCTCCCCTGCTTGGCCTCCCCCCAGAGGCCCACCGGGATTCTCCTTCTCTCAGGAGAATCCTCTGGGCCTCCAAGGGGGTGGGATCTTAAGAGGTCAGCTAGTCCAACCCCCGCCCAGGGCAGGAATCCATGAAACCATCCCAGAGAGGGACCACCCAGCCCCTCTTGAAAAGCCAGCCAGCCAGGGGCAGCCCAGCCCGCTCTCGGCAGGCAGCCTCCTCCCTCCCTCCCTCCCTCCCCAGCTCTGGCTGGAGCCAGCCTGGGCAGCTTTTCTGCCCTTGGGACCCAAAGGCCCCGGCCAAGGAGGGTGCCGCTGCCTCCCCTGGCCCAGCCCCCAAGAGACCCACCCCACCCCCCGGCCCTTCCCCCAGCTCAGCCACCCCTCTCGGCATCCCTTCCTTCCCAGCCCCCCCTTACTCAGGGAGCTGTTTCCCCAAAGCGCCCCGTGTCCCCTTGAATGTGTGGGGCTTCGTCCTGGAGGTGGGGTCTAGCCAGCACCGAGGAGAAGGAACCGACCTGCTCTCTAAAGCAGGCCAAGGCCCCGTTGCCTCTTCAGCGGCTGCATCCCGGGGGCTCGCTCAGGTTCAGCTGGCGGCCTCGGGCCTCCCCGGACAATCCTTTGGGTTTGGTTTTTCCTTCCCAGATCCAGGATCTTATGCATCTGCTGGATTTGTTCCAACATTTAACTCAGATATAATCATTTTGACACGTGATTTTGGTCCATCAAGGGGTCAGCCAACCCTCTGTCTTGGTCACCTGGTCAATTTGATAAGTATCCCTTTTTTCCATTGACTACTGGGCTATTTGTAAAGATGTGTAACACGTGGATTCCTGGGATCATAAAACTACGAATAAGCTTTTCATGCAACTGCCTAACCGGTTCCAGAGGCCCCAGACCAAGGTGTCATTGCATGAGAAGCTCTGGGCTGGAAGAAAGAGACTCTGAAATTCGCATTTCCACAGCTGTGCACTGAAGCTACCTTGAAGTGGGAAGAGGGAAGACTTGAGGCATTTCCGGTTGCAGGTGAAACAGCTGGTCAGCTGCTCCGGCCAGAGGCCCCCCTCCCTTCAGGGAGTCCTCCATAGCTGCAAGGCACTCATGGACTCAGCCGGGGGCTCTGGGAATGCCAAAGAAGTGCTCCCCCACCAGGAGGGGCAAACTGCTTTGCTGGGACCCTCAGGGTGGCTCGGAGGTCTCCTACGGATGGAAAGGGGTTGTTCATCCAAACCAAGGGCAGAACGGAGGGGCGCTGGCTAAACCTCGAGATGGGTGGGCCCTGCACAGCTTCCCACAACCTACTTCTTGGTAAGCTAGAAAAATGTGGGATAGACAAATCACCACCAGATGGATTTGTAGCTGGCTGACAAACTGTACTCAATGAGAAGTCCTTAATGGTGCTATTTCCACATGGAAGGAAGGAAGCAGTGGGATACCACAAGGCTCCGTCTTAGGCCCAGGACTCTCCAATATCCTCATGATTTAGATGATGGAACAGAAGGGGAACTCATCAAATCTGCAGATGACACTAAGCTGGCAGGAATAGCCAACACCCCAGAAGACAAGCTCAGAATCCAAAAAGATCTTGACAGACTCGGACAATGGGCCTTATCCAACAAAGTGAATTTAATGTGGAGAAAAGCAAGGTTTTACACCTGGGCAGGAAAACCCAAAGGTACAAGTACAGATTAGGTGAAAACTGGCTTAAAAACAGTAACTGTGAGAGGGACCCTGGAGTCCTAGTGGACCATCACTTGACCATGAGCCAGTTGTGTGTGGCAGCAGCCAAAAAAGTTAATACAATCCTGGGTTGTATTGTATAAACAGAGGCATAGAATCAAAATCACACGAAGTATTAGTACCACTTTATAAAGCTTTAGTAAGGCCACATCTGGAATACTGCATCCAGTTTAGGTCACCACATTACAAAAAAGAGGTTGAGACTTTGGGAAAAGTGCAAAGAAGAGCAACTAAGATGATTAAAGGCCTGGAGACTAAAACATACAGTATGAAGAACAGTTGCAGGATTTGGGAATGGTCAGTCTAGAGCAGGGGTGTCAAACTGCCGGCCCACAGGCCGGATGCATCATAGCAAAACCACGCCCACCCCATTGCAGGCAATGGCAAAAAAGTTGCAATACGTCACAACATGTCACATGACATTGTGAGTTTGACACCCCTGATCTAGAGAAAAGAAGGACTAGGGGAGATATGATAGCAGCAGTATTTGAGAATTTGCCACAAAGAAGAGGGGGTCACATTATTCTCCAAAGCACCAGAAGGCAAGACAAGAAACAACGGAAGGAAACTCATCAAGGAGGGAAGCAACCTGGAATTAAGGAGAAACTTCCTAAGAGGGAGGACAATTAACCAGTGGAACAGAAGTTGTGAGTGTTTCATCACTCGAGGTTTTTAAGAAGAGACTGGGCAGCCACTTGTCTGAAATGGTATAGGATCTCCTGTTTGAGCAGGGGGCTGGACTAGAAGACCTCCAAGGTCTCTTCCAGCTCTATTCTGATTCCGTAGCCCCCAACGCTCCCCCTCGGCTCAATTTGGCTGATTCTACCACTGACGTCTCCCTCCTTCCATAGGCAGAGCCAATCAGACCGTACTGGAGGGGGGGTCCCTCTCCTTAAGCCCAGTAAAACATTGCAGAACAGTCACTTTGTTGAGTAATGGGGCTGGAGGAAAGCAGATTCCTGTGGCTTTCTTGGATAGGTGGGCATCTTCTTCAACATCCCATCTAGCCTTCAGCTGCCGGGATCCCCTGTGAACCTCCCTCCCAGTGGCAGAAACTGTGCATGCTCACGTGCCAATGGGCACCTCTGGAGGGCTCCCTAGGCAGCTGGCCAGCTAGTGCAGGTGGAATGGGGGCGGGCGACTAGAATGGCATGGAAGTCCCCAAATTGGGAGGAACAGAGAAGCTGGTGAAGAGAAAAGGGTTCGCTTCTTTAGGGAGGGGAGGCCCACAGTCTGGGGTTCCTCCAAGCTGCAGTCCAGCCTGCTTTGCCCCCCAGCACCTGCCACAACCCCTGCGGGCCAAGGGGGAGCAGGTGGGGGGCAGGATCCACCTGCTGCTGGACTCCTCCAGAGGCAAGGGGGATCGGCCTGCTGCTGAGCCCGGCTTTGGTGGTGGTGGTGGTGGGAATTCTCTGGCCTCTGCTCCAGAAGAAGGCACGGCCAGTGCTGGGCCTCTGGGACTGCTTTGGCCCAATTGCACAGGGCCCTTTGGTAAACACACATGCACACACATACACACACTGCCAGTAACCACAAACATTGGGATAATGAGGGGGGGAGGGCAAGAGCAGTCTCCTGGAAGTCATTGAACGTTCCTGCCCCCCTCCCCCCCCCAGCAGCTGCTTCTGCCAGGCAGAGCAGAGGAAGGTGCGGAGCCCCTGCGTAGGAGGGCTTGCACACCCTGGGCAGGTACCTGCCAGAACGACGGAGGCCGTTGGCCCCTGCGCAGCCTGGGATGGGCCGGTGTGTCATCCAGGCGGGGGTGGGGGAGACAAGTGAGAGGGCGGAAACAGGAGAGGGAGGAGAAAAAACAGCTCAGCTTCTCTCGGGACACTTTGCTGGAGTGGCGACGGGCGCAGCGGCACGCCTGCCTGGCTGAAGGCCTTCAGGTAAGCCTGGGACAGGAGAGAGGGGGAGAGGAGTGCTGGGCATCCCAAAGGTGCTTTTTTTTTTCCACGGGGCAGCTGGACTTTCTTGTCTTTCTTTGAGGAAGTTTTGCTTCTCATCCAAGAAGCTTCTTCAGCTCTGCTGGGCATTGGCGCCCTTGGCAGAGGCGGGCAGCAGAGGCAGCTGCTCCTTGCTCCTGCTAGGGGCAGGCAGGTAACCCCCCCCCCGCGCAATGAGCAGCTCCGGAGTGTCTTTGGAGCAGCCGCTCAGAGCGCTGACAGTGTGGGGGGGGGGGAAGAGGCTGGGCTTCAAGCAGCCCCGACGGCCGGTCTGCTGTCTGCTGTGCCAGTCCCTTCCCTCCAACCTCACGCACTTTCCTCCTGCCCGGCACAAGCTCCCAGCTCTGTGCCCGATCTCTGCCACCGTCGCCCCACTCTCCCACACCCTGGTCCCCATCCCTGGGAAAGCCTCCCCGGTGGTGTGCCGCTCCTCTTGAGCCTCGCCTCTTCGGGCAGGATGGGATCTGTTTCTTGGCAGGCGTGATCGAGAGGGGGGAGGGCACAGCCCAACAGGGACCCCTGGCAGAAAGGGGGGGTTGATTTGGTGCAGCTGGCCATGCAGAGGGCAAAAGGGCACTTGCTGAGCAGCACCCCCAGGGCCAGGCCACCGGGGCCCAGCCCTGGAAGGCCCCTGGAAGGGCAACGAAAATCCCCAGCCCAGGGCAGGAATCCACAGAAACACCTGCGGGGGGGGGGGCTGGAAGGGGGATTGGTGGGTTGGGCCTATGGCCAAAGCCAACATCTGGGCAGAAGCCTCTATTGAAGGCCTTAATCTCATTGTTCCACGCACCCCATTTGGAACTAAAGGACGGATCCTGGTCTTTCTATCTGACAGACTTTCGGGTATTTGGCATCTCTATTCAAAGTCAATCAAGCTCAGTTCTTTTCCTCCTCCTCCTCTTCCCCCCCCCCCAGCATCTTGTCCCTGATCATCAGCGTTGCCTTCCTGTGACCTTTCCCAGTTTCCCTGAGTCCTTCTTGAGGATCGTGCCCAGGGTTGGACGCAGCACCCGAGGTGCGGTCTAACCAAAGCACAGCAGTGGGACAGTCGCCTCTTGCAAATGTTGTTTCTGTAGTCTAAAACTGTGTTTGCCTTGTCTGCAGCCACATCGCGCTGCTCCTTTGCTGCCTTCTCTTCAGTGTTCACTCAGTTACCCTTCCAAGGTTTTCTTCTTAGTCAAAATGGGTGTCTCAGCTCCCCCCCAAACGGGCTTTCCTTGGAGTTTTGTTCCCTAGAATGGAAAAAGGTGGCATTTGTCTGTATTAAATTCGATTTTGCTAGCTTCAGCCCAATTCTCCCCAGCCAGACCCAATCCTATCAAGAAATTTTATTTTTTCTTCTTCTAGAGTATTAGCCATCCAATCTCGTTCTGTAATCTACAGATTTGAGAAGTGTTCTCCTTACGGGTTTCCCCAGCCATTAATAAAGTATGGAAGACCTTGAGGCTCCCCCATTTGGTGCCCCTCCCCCATTTCAGGAGGGACCATCATTGAGCGCTCTCTGAGTAGGATGTTTGAGTCAGCTGAGGTGGTTTGAATATATGCCCACAGTAAAAAGAGACAATGGTTATCTATCTGTCTGTCTGTCTGTCTGTCTGTCTGTCTGTCTGTCTGTCTGTCATGGTTTCCGACAGATGAAACTCTTCAAAAGAACTTCGAGGCATTGTTTACCTTAAAGAATCTTTTATTCGAGAAACAAAGTGTCTCTACACTACATAGTTGAAACCAGAAACTAATTTCCCCTCCCCTGGTTACAAAGTAACAAAGTGCAATTCCCTCCTCCAATAAACAGTCATAAATAACTTTCCCCAATTAACTTGAAGCGCCCTCACGGCTGAGTTGTGATTGTTATGACTAGCTGGGCTCTCATCCCTCTTCCCCCTCCCAGCAGCCACTGAGTCTATAAGCAATAGAGAAAACGGCTGCATTTCCATCTGTTGTCAAAGCAAGAACATCTGAGGTTAGCAGCGTTGACATTATCTATCTATCTATCTATCTATCTATCTATCTATCTATCTATCTATCTACCTACCTACCTACCTACCTACCTACCTACCTACCATCCATCCATCCATCCATCCACCCACCTACCTACCTACCTACCATCCATCCATCCATCCATCCATCCATCCACCCACCCACCCACCTACCTACCTACCTACCTACCTATCATCCATCCATCCATCCATCCATCCACCCACCTACCTACCTACCTACCTATCTATCATTATCTATCATCTATCTATCATCTATCTACCTACCTATCTATCTATCATTATCTATCTATCTATCTATCTATCTACCTACCTACCTACCTACCTATCATCCATCCATCCACCCACCCACCTACCTACCTACCTATCATCCATCCATCCATCCATCCATCCATCCACCCACCCACCCACCTACCTACCTACCTACCTACCTACCTATCATCCATCCATCCATCCATCCATCCATCCACCCACCCACCTACCTACCTACCTACCTATCATTATCTATCATCTATCTATCATCTATCTACCTACCTACCTATCTATCATTATCTATCATCTATCTATCATCTACCTACCTACCTACCTACCTATCATCTATCTATCTATCTATCTATCTATCTATCTATCTATCTATCTATCTATCTACCTACCTATCATCCATCCATCCATCCATCCATCCATCCACCCACCTACCTACCTACCTACCTACCTATCATCCATCCATCCATCCATCCACCCACCTACCTACCTACCTACCTACCTTCCATCCATCCATCCATCCACCCACCTACCTATCTACCTACCTACCTACCTACCATCCATCCATCCATCCATCCATCCACCCACCTACCTACCTACCTACCTACCTATCATCCATCCATCCATCCATCCATCCTCCCACCTACCTACCTACCTACCTATCTATCTATCATTATCTATCATCTATCTATCATCTATCTACCTATCATTATCTATCATCTATCTATCATCTACCTACCTACCTACCTACCATCTATCTATCTATCTATCTACCTACCTACCTACCTACTTACCTACTTATCACCTATCTATCTATCTATCTATCATCACCTATCATCTACCTACCTACCTACCTACCTACCTACCTATCTATCTATCCGTCCACCGAGGTGGTCAATCCGTCCAGGAATGCCTATTTCAGGCTGCTAGTCCTACAACAGTTCATTTAGTGACCATTCAAAGTTACAAGGGCATGGAAAAAAATGACTTATGACTGTTTTTCACACTTACAACCGTTGCAGCCTCCCTGTGGTCACGTGATCAAAATTCAGGTGCTCAGCAAGCAATCCATATTTACGACGGTCGCAGAGTCCCGGGGTCACATGATCACATCTGGCGACTTTCTTACAAGTAAAGTCAATGGGGAAGTCAGATTCACTTAACAACCAAGTTGTTAACAACTGCAGAGATTCACTTAACAAGTGTGGCATGAAAGGTCGTAAAATGGGGCAAAACTCGCTTAACGAATGTCTCACTTAGCAACAGAAATTTTGGGCTGAATTGTGGCCTGCACTTCCTGCCTTGCTTTCAAGCTGCTGCTGGATCCATCCCTTTATGACCGGTGCTGGAATCTCCCCGCCCCCCCCCAGGAGGGAGGGGAGTTTTGTTCCTTGGACAGCCTCCCCCCCTTCATACCCTCTGGTCGGTCACCCGGCCCTTCAGCGGTGGCCGCGCCTTGATCTGGCTGGCTGGACAGAGCCACATGGGGGCGCCCAGAGGCCTGCCGGACTCGCCGTCTTGTCCAGAGAGTTGCCACCTTGTGCACTTGCGATGTTGAGGCTGAATCAAGCCCAAGTTGTCGCTTCTGTCCTGCTGGTTCCGAGACTGCCCCCCCACCTGCTCAGTCCAGGGTTCAGGAAGCCCCCCCTCCCCCCTCCCCCCTCCCCGGCCTGTGTTGCGCTCAGCACATCCTCCGTCCACGCTCCATCCACAGGCGCAAGGCGATGCTCTGGATTGCAAGCAGCCGGGTCTTTAGACTTTATCTTCGGTGATGATAAATATTTAAAAATGATAAAGTAGCATTTTCATTTTTATGAAAGTTAAAACACCATAGATTTACTGATTAAATCACCGGAATGCGAAATAATAATCCTTGTGGAGTCTGCCAGATATATTCGCCATTTCACAGGACAAGCTAAACTCAAACCTGGATTAGCCATACACCAATGCGTGATGCCCGTTACAACAAAAAAAGCCACACCACGAACAACAAATGTTTCGTGTAACGGGCTACGATGACCCACTTAACAACCCAAATCCTTTATCAGTGCAGCATTTGTGCAACCTCAGCCATAAAACGGCACCACAGGCTCCCTGGTGGACTGGGGTTCACAGGAGGGGGGGCGGGGCTGATTGGAAAGGAGGAAACATTGAAAAACCCCATCCTTACCTACTGAGGGTGCCCTGCCCATGGGTGGGTTGGTGCCTGCTGCCTGCGCTGCCTCCTTTCGCCTCCGTTCCCTTTTTACTTCTTTCTCCCCACCCCCCCACCCCCCACTCCGCCACAGCCTGAAACTCAAAGGAGAATCAGGACCCCTTTCCCTGTCCAGGGTCCCAGGAAGGCCAGACTTCCGCTGCCTTCTGCATCTCTCCCAGCCACCTCCCCCCCCCCCAATAAGCCTTATTGTTCTGCTCCACCAAAACCAACTTGGCTTCCTTTGCCCAGACACCTTGGCATTCGTTATAATGAGCAATCTTCACTCTAATTGCATTTGAATTAGGAAAAAACCACATAATTACAGAATGATTTACCTGTTAAAAGGCGGGCCTTCTGCAGCTATCCTATGGGATCAGGGAACACACTGAGCAGGTGGCCAGGCAGGTCTGTGCCTGGGAGGGGTCCCCCCACCCCACTGCCTCAGCCTCTCAGTTGGCCAGCTTTCTCTCCCTCTCTCTCTCTCAGGCTCAGAGCCCAGCTCTCCTCTCTCCTCTCTCGGGGAGCCCCCAGCTCAGGAGTTCTGTTCTGCGCCTGCAGTTGCCTCCCCCCCCCCACCCTCGCCTCCCGCTAAATCCCCTGGGCAGCGCCCGGAAGTGCAGGTGCCGCCTCCTGTCCCGGGCTGAGAAAGCCGGAGAGCAGCAGGGGAGGGGAATGGCAGGCGTGGGGTGGGGTGGGGTGGGGGGCGTCAGCGATTAATTTGGTGCCCTGCTCCAGCCCCCAACCAGAGCCCTCGGTGGCCTCCGTGGAATCCTCTTGCTGCCCCCACGCAAAGGTTAAGGCTTACCCTCCCCCAAGCCCGGCCGGCCTCTGGCTTGCTGGGCTCCCCGGACCCCCCAGCGCTCCCCAGCAGAAGTCGGGCGGACTGGCCGGCCCACCCAGCCGCTTGCCAATCGCGGCGCTTCTTCTCCGGAGCCAAAGGGCGCCGGGGCTTCTCCAGCAAGGGGCGTTTGTCCAAATGGGGCAGAGGAAGGAGCGCCCAGCCCGCCCTCCACCCCCCCCTTCGGCCAATATTTCTTCCCCTCCGGAGGGGGAGCCGCGAAGGGCTCGTAGGACCGGACCGGCCTTCCGGGGCTCGTGTGCGCACCAGCGGGCCGGTTGGCGGCGCGGGGGAGCGTGAGGGGCCGGGGAGCCCAGGCGGTCCTGAAGAGCCTTCGCGGCTCCCCCTCGGATGCGCCGGGCGAGGGCGGGCGACCAAGGAGCAGACGGACGGGTGGGGCCGACCCGCCCTCGCGCTTCCCGGAGCCTCCTCGTCTCCCGACAGGTCGCGCCGCTTCGGGCTGCAGGAGGAAGGCGACCGATCCGCCGCGGCCCGCGACCCCTGCTTGCGGGGCCACGTCCAGGCTCTCCACCGCAGCGGCAGGCGAGGTCTCCGCCAGCCTGGGGACCCGGTAGCGGGAGGGCGAGCGGAGGTGAAACCCCCTTTTTCGGGACAGATGGTCAGGCGGAAAGCGCTCGATTCACCGAAGCCGCGGGCACGGGGCGGTGGGCTGAAAAGTGGCGCTCCGGCCCCACCGCGGACTTAACCAGGCTGGCTCAGGCCTCTCTGCAGACCGCCAGCTAAGCGGCTGGATTTCAACCCTGCCGAGTCTCCTGGGGTTGCCAGAGAACCCCCCCCCCGTTTCCTTGGCTGGGCTTTCTCTTGGGCGAGCCCCCCAAAATGTTGCCTGCCGCCTGTCTTTCTAGGAGCACCAGACCCACGGGGGGATGGAGCCACGTGGGGAGAGGCAGCAAAAGGGCGGGGGTGCCCGGCCTTCAGCCCCCAACCAGGCTGGGGAACTCCTGGAAGCAGCCACCACCGTCCCCTTCGGTCCCCATCCGAATGCACAGCCCTGTGCCCACCTGGGCTGCCCGTGCCCCTCCTCGGTCTCTGGCGGGGTTGCCCTTTCCCGGAGGACTGCTTTGTGGATGGGCAGCAGCTGCTCAGGGGGACCCCAACAGGGCAGGGTGTAAAAAAAGCCCGTGCTGATGCTGCCTGCCCCTCCTGCCCCCCCCCAGCCTCCCCCCACCTAAAGACTCTTCCCCACCAACCCAGTAGATAAGAGTCTCAGGAAGGGGGAGGAGAGCTCAGGGGAAGGTTGGAGCTGGCAGCTGTGGGGCAGTCAGGTGCTTTTCTCTGCTGGAGGAACGGGGTGGGGGGGGAATAGAACCTGTGGCCTCCCCAGTGCAGACCCCGCTTGCTCTGCTCCGGGAGCAAAAGGGAAGGAGGCACCATTGCACACACCTCTTCCAGGAACACCTCTGAGCACCGGGACTGGCATCAATCACCTAACTAAATCATCCCTGGCAAGCCGAGGGCCAAGTTTAACGCCTGCTGGAGGGTTGGAACCCCACAGAATACGGGCTCCACCTTTGAGGACTCCCAACAGGACGAAGCTGGCTGTGTGGGGCCTCCTGGTGGTCAAAATAAACGTTAGAATGAAAGTCTGTCGGTTCTTTTTTTTTTTTTTTTTTTTTTTTTTAAAATTTTT
>NW_015386856.1:214187-215300 GCF_001527695.2 Protobothrops mucrosquamatus | reverse complement strand
CGCCCTCAAGACGTGGTTGTTCCAGCTAGCGGGACTGGCCTAAGGGATTTTAAAGGGGTTTTAATTACTTTTAATCTGACATATTTAAATATTTCTTTTTAATCAAATTTTAATTAGGTGTATAATATGTTAGTATTTTACCCAATTGTCAGCCGCCCTGAGTCCGCAAGGAGAAGGGCGGGATATAAATGTAATTAATAAATAAATAAAATAAATAAATATTGCCCTACTAATAACCTTGCAGCTGTTATCAAATTCAACATCAAGTTAGTTTCTTTAGCATCACAATCTGTAATAACACCCAACAAAAATAATTGTGGAGTGAACTTTATCTTTCTCTTGAAGATCTTTTGAATGTTCCACCAAATCTTAATCCAAAAAGCTTTTATATTTCTACAAGTCCACCAGATATGAAAATAAGTAGCATCCAAGCTACCACATCTCCAACATTTGGGCTGTAAATTAGGATACATACAAGACAACTTTTTAGGATCCAGATGCCATCTATAAAACATTTTGTAAAAATTTTCTCTTAAATTTTGGGCTTGGGTAAATTTTACATTTCTAACCCAAATTACCTCCCATACATCCAGTGGAATCGGTTCTTGAATATTTTGGGCCCACTTTACCATACAATCTTTAACTAATTCCATTTCCGAATCCATCTCTATTAAAGCATTATAAATTCTCTTTATATGCGCTCGATTTTGATCTTTAATCTGTTTTACCAAATTCTCATCCATTAATGTAATGCCAACCTTTTGATCTAACTTCCACCTAACCAACAATTGAGTATACTGAAACCAACACTGTACAATATTTTCTTGCTTTAACTCAGCTAACGATTTTAATTGCCAATCATTCCCTACCATTCTAAGTAATTCCTTATAAGAAATCCTATCCAAATTCACACCCATAGATACCCCCTCTATCACGTGTCCAGGAATCCCCCAGATTGGTATTTTATAATTAAACTTATAATAATACTTTTTCCAGACACGCAATAAAGCACTTCTTAAAATATGAGATTTAAAAGCCTTGTCAACTTTTTTATTATAAATTAAGTATGCATGCCACCCATATAATAAGTCCCATCCCTCCAGATGAAGTATA
>NW_015386856.1:204682-213976 GCF_001527695.2 Protobothrops mucrosquamatus | reverse complement strand
CGCAAAGGCTCTCAACCTATAATCATTCTGTTTTATTTTTATTCCCTTTATTATAGTTGATTCACGAATTTTGATCAGTAAAATCTCCAATGTTAAAACAAACAACAATGGCGATAATGGACATCCCTGTCTTGTACCTTTTTCAATTTTAAATGCCTCTGTTAATCCCCCATTAATTATAATTTGTGCCGACTGTTGTCCGTTCTTGAATAAGCTTTTTAAAATCTGGTTAAAGCTGCAGCTACGTATCACAGATCTGAGTGGGAGGACTAAAGCCGGACAGAAAGACAGGAAGTTGGAAAGCTCCCAAGAGCCCTGAGAAATAGGCTGAGACTGCAGAACGACCGAGTCCATCCTTTGTACTCCTGCCTTGGACAGGGGGTTGGACTAGAAGACCTCCAAGGTCCCTTCCAGCCCTACGATGGTGTGAAACAGAGCAAGATGCCTAGTGAGCTGATCAGCAGCACGGCCCGGACGTTCCCTGCAGTTCTTCTGGACATGTGCCAGCCTGGCCAGAGGAGCAACTGACCCTTTGCCACGTGGCTCCCCTCTCCTGCAGCGGCCACGGAGGCAGGGAGGGATCTGTTCCAGGGAGGGTGGGGAAAGGCTGGGGGCAAGAGTGGGGTGGGGGAAAGCACCCCTCTGGGGCAGGTCTCCATCTTCCGGAGTTCTGCTCAATTACGGGTGTCTCCTGCTCCCTGCTTCCCACCTGGAGCTGAGCACCGGTTATTGTGGTCCACATCTCTGTCCTGGGAGGAACAGCTTTTTATGATCCCTTTCAATTTCACACACTCCCTTTTTTTTTTTTTTTTTTGGCAGGGCAGCAGAGCCACTCACAGCCTTGGGCCACAGCGGATTGATTGATTGATTGATTGATTGGGGAAACACACATCCTTTGCCTGAGCACCATTATCCTCTTCCCTCCCTGCCTAGAATCAGTTTAGGCAACTTCACCCATTGAGACAATAGGAAAAAGGGAGTTTGAACGGAGCCTCCGTTCTTCAACACAGAATGCCCACGCTTGCCCCTCCCCAGCCAAACTCCCCCTTTGCTTCCTGGACACCTGGGGTCTTTGCTCAAGCTGAGAACTGGGCAGGGAAGGGGCCACGTGCATTCAACAAGCCTCCCTAGCCGAACCAGACAGTGGCCCTACAGAAACCGAATGGTGCCTTTACGTGGCTATGGGAAGGGACACGGGATCAATCGCACAACACTCACCCTATGGGGCACCCCAGCTGTTGTCCCTGGCTCAAAGACTCTGAATCCCACCTCTGAAACCAGTTTCTGTGGAATCAAACGCAGGACTCAAAAAGCTAATAATCAAGGCTCACCGCAGTGTGTCCTGTTATCTATTTAACAGTGTGCCCTGAAGGAATTCCATCCGGAAAATAATGACAGAGGCTCCTGGGGCAGGTGGATTGCTTTTGCATTCATACATTTCAGGAAAAGAGGAGAAAAATCATAGTCATACATATGCATAGGTAATAGTTGATGTAAGCATGAATATTCATAATTGGCAAACCTCAAATTACTTTCCCGTCCTTCAACTATCACCATCCTCAAGAAAGATTGTCTTAATAAGAAGAAACATATCAATTTTGGTAAAGCACCCTGAAAACCAAGACTGTCCCAATTAGCGTACTTTCCTTCCAGGTTTCCACTTGCATCCACTGCTCCAAAAACTTTGTTTTCCTCATGGCGCCTTCCCTTTCTCTCTCTGCAGGACCCCACTGACCATCGCAGGAGGCTCAGCAGCAGCAGCAATGGAAGCCCCACGGCCAACTGGCTCAACGGCCCCTGACATCAGAAGCATCTCGGGAGTCTTTGTGGAGGGTTCTGGCAAGACCACAAGTCTGGCACAAGCTCTCCAGGACCACCTGATCCAACCGGATGTTGCCCTGGCCCTGCTGGAAGCCCAGGCAGCCACAGGTGGCATTGTTGACCCTGTGGGTGAGCGGCTCCTCCCTGTGACGGAGGCCCTGGCGGTGGGACTGGCAGGGCTGGAAATGAAGGAGAAGCTGTTGCACGCAGAGCGGGCAGTGACGGGCTTCCCTGACCCCTACACACAGGAGAAGATCTCCCTCTACCAAGCCATCCAAAAAGAGCTGATTGGAAGAAAGTTGGGCCTCTGTCTCCTGGAAGCCCAGATAGCCACTGGAGGGGTCATTCAGCCTGTTTCTGGCCATCGCGTCCCTCTGCAAGAGGCCTACACACGGGGCTACTTGGACGAGGGCTTGAGCAACTCCCTCTCTGATCCAGAGAACGAGGAGGCCAAGGGCTTCAGGGATCCTAATACTGACCAGATGGTCACCTACACAGAACTGATGAGAAGATGCCTGGCAGACCCAGCCAGGGGCCTCCTCTTGCTGCCTCTCAAGATCTCTTTCCCTGGACTGAGAGGGGCTGTGTGTAGCCAGGAGCTGCTGAATTCTGGAGTCATTGACGCTGCCGTGTTTGAAGCCCTCCAGAAGGGGGAGATGACCGTGCGGGAAGTGGCAGAGATGGATTCAGTGCAACAATCCACGTCGGAGATCGCCAGCATCGCTGGAGTAGCCGTCCTGCCCACAAATGAATGCAAGAGTCTCTACCAGGCTTTAGTAGAGCATCTCCTCCCTCCTGGCGCAGCTGAAATTCTGATGCAGGCTCAGGTGGCCTCTGGCTATTTAATTGACCCCGTCAAGAATGCCAAATTCACTGTGGCTGAGGCCGTCCAGGCAGGAGTTGTTGGGCCGGAGCTCTTTGGGAAACTGACCTCAGCTGAGAGGGCCGTTACAGGATACAAGGATCCCTACACAGGGGAGACCATCTCTTTGTTTCAAGCCATGCAGAAACACCTGGTGCCCAGGAACCCAGGCCTTTGCCTGCTGGATGCTCAGCTCGCCACTGGAGGCGTCATTGACCCAGATGCCCATCACCGGCTTCCTACAAGGGTGGCCCTGCAGAGGGGCCACTTAGATGAAGAGACATACAGCCTCCTCTGCAACCCTACGGAGGAGGCCCGTGGGTTCTTTGAGCCCAACTCAAAGGAGAGGTTGTCCTATGGGGAGCTGCTCTTGCGGTGCGTCTTTGATCCGGATACCGGGCTCTGTCTCTTGCCTCTTTCTGGACATCAGGAGAAGATTCACACCTTCATTGACCACAGTACAAAGCTGGCCCTGAAAAACACTACGGTGTCCGTGGCCTCTGGTAGGTTCAAGAGAAGGCCCGTATCCCTCTGGAAGCTCCTCTTCTCGGAATATCTGACGGGAGAGCAGAGGAGAGCACTTACCCAGCAATTCTCCTCTGGGTCCCTTTCCGCTCAGCAGCTGGCTGACAAAATCCGCCTCGTGGTGGAGCAAACCACTGCCGACTCCCGAGTCACCTTTGAAGGCTTGAGGGAAAAGGTGACACCTGCCCAGCTCCTGAGCTCTGAAATCATCAACAAAGACTTATTTGAGAAGCTAACGCAGGGAGACACCCTGGTCAAAGAGGTGATTAGCATGGGCACGGTGAAGAAATACCTGGAAGGGACGGGTAGCATTGGGGGCCTGCTCCTGCCCGACTCCCAGGAGAGAATGAGCATCTACGAAGCCAAGAGGAAGGGCTTCCTCCGTCCAGGAACGGCGCTGATCCTTCTGGAGGCTCAGGCGGCCACAGGACACATCATTGACCCCGTGGCCAATCAGAGATATTCCGTGGACGAGGCCTTGCGGGGCAACATCATTGGTCCAGATATGTACAGCAAGTTGCTGGCTGCTGAGAAAGCAGTGACTGGCTATAAGGACCCTTATACTGGGAACAAGATCTCCCTTTTCCAGGCCATGAAAAAAGACCTCATCATCAAAGAACATGCCATTCGCCTTCTGGAGGCCCAGATCGCCACCGGAGGTGTCATCGATCCCGTCAACAGTCATCGCCTCCCGGTGGAAGTGGCCTACAAGCGGGGCTTTTTTGAAAAGAAGATGAGCCTGATCCTGTCAGATCCCAGTGATGACACCAAAGGCTTCTTTGACCCAAACACGCATGAGAACCTAACTTACCTGCAGTTAAAGGAGAAGTGCATTGTGGAGCCCACCACGGGCCTCTGCCTCCTGCCACTCAACAGCAAGAAGCACCAACCCCTGGATGATGCCACCAGGCAGGCTTTCAGGAGCTCCTGGCTCTTTGTCAAACATGGGCGCTTCCAAGGACAAAGAGTCTCTCTGTGGGACCTGCTGAACTCAGAGTATTTCAGTGAGGGAAAGAGAAAGGAAGTCTTCAACCACTACGGCCTTCGGAAGGTCACCCTGGAGGAGATTTGCCTCGCTTTGGAAGAGGAAATGAAGAAATGGGCCTGCATCCAGTTCCCGGCCCTCAGAGGGAAAGTCAGCGCTTACCACCTGCTGGAGAGAGGCATCATTGACCGGGCTCTCTTTGAGGAGATCCTAGATGGAGGGGTGAGCCCAGAGGACGTCCTGCGCCTGGATTCAGTCCGAAGGTACCTCTACGGCACGGGGAGCATCGGGGGAATTCTGCTGCAGCCCTCCAATGAGAGACTGAGCCTCTATGAAGCCATGAAGAGGGACATGGTGGTGCCCGGGGTTGCCCTGCCCTTGCTGGAGGCCCAAGCAGCTACTGGATTCCTTGTAGATCCTGTGAGCAGCCAGAGACTCTCCCTGGATGATGCGGTGAAGAAAGGCCTGGTTGGTCCTGAGCTTTATGAGGTGTTGCAGCAGGCTGAAGAAGCTGTCACGGGCTACAGGGACCCCTTCACCGGCAAGATCATCTCCCTCTTCCAAGCAATGAAGAAAGGCCTTTTGGCCGACAGGAAAGCCAGGCAGCTGATGGATGCCCAGCTGGCTACTGGGGGGGTCATGGACCCACACAGCGGCCACTATGTCCCCATAGAATTTGCCCAGAAAAAGGGCTACCTCGATGAGGAGTTCAGGAAAACCTTTTCCAACGCAAGCAGTCACTCCAAGGCTTTCAGCACCCTGGACAGGAAAGAGAGGGTCAGCTATGGCCAGTTGATGGACAGGTGTCTGAAGGAGGCACATTCGGGCATTCGCCTCTTGCCTCTGGCAGAAACAGCTTCTGCTCGCTACACTGAAGAACAGATCCAGCAGCGCTTTAAGGAGACCTTTGTTGAGGACAAGGGGGTCTCTCTCTGGGACCTTCTCAGTTCCAGTTACTTCACTGAGGAGCAGAAGTCAGACTTTTTGGAGAAGTACAGCTCCGGAGCAGTTTCCCTTCACCAGCTGGTCAGCCTTGTCCAGGGGGTTATTGACGACATAGAAATGAAAGCCAAGGCGCAGGTCACTTTCCAAGGCCTGAGAGGCGCGGTGCCAGCCGTCTGGCTCCTGGACACAGGCATCATTTCAGAGAAGACGTTTGCTGAGCTGGCCCAGGGCAAGAGATCTCCCAGAGAAGTCTCTGAGATGGAAAGCGTCAAGCCGTACCTGCAGGGCACAGGCAGCATTGCTGGAGTTTTCGTTCAGTCCTCCAAAGAAAAAATGGGCATTTACCAAGCTATGCAGGAAAGGCTCCTCCTGCCAGGAGTGGCAGCACAGCTGCTCAGTGCCCAGGCAGCCACTGGCTCCATCATGGACCCGGCGTCTGATCGGAGGTTTGGCGTTGAGGATGCCATCAAAAGTGGCATCGTGGGAGAAGAGCTGATGGAAGAGCTGCTGCAAGCTGAGAAGGCGGTGAGTGGCTTCCCTGACCCCTACTCGGGGAAACCAATCTCAGTGTGCCAGGCTATTAGGAAGGAGCTCCTCCCTGCCAGGGTGGGCATCCCCATGCTTGAGGCTCAGCTGGCCACCGGAGGAATCATCGACCCTGTACATGGCCACCACGTGCCCCTCGGAGCGGCCTTCAAGCATGGCTTGATTGACGAAGAAATGCAGAGGACTCTTTCTCAGGACACCAAGGAGAGCCAGGTTTTCTTTGACCCGAATGCCCAGGAGAGCCTGACCTATCGGCAGCTGAAGGACAGATGCATCCAAGATCCTGAGATGGGGCTCTGGCTTCTCCCACTGTCCAAAGAGGCAGCTTTTTATGGAGACCAGCAAGCCATGGAAGTGCTGAAATCTTTCTCCGTCTCAGTCAGCACTGGGAGGTTTAAAGGACAAGACGTTTCTCTCTGGGACTTGCTCCACTCCGAGTACATCCCGGACGCCAAGCGGAGAGAGCTGGTGCTGAGATACAAAGAAACGCACGAGGAGCTCCTTCAGGAAATGGCATCATCCATCAAGAAGATCATCGAAGAGACGGAGCAGCAAGGCAAGAGATTCACTTTCGAAGGCCTAAGAAAGAAGGTGTCAGCCAACGACCTCTTCCAGTCCCAGCTCATAGACATGACAACCCTGGACGAACTCAGGCAGGGGAAGACAACGGTCCAGGAAGTCAGCGAGATGGATTCCGTCAAGCGCTTTCTGGAGGGGTGCAACTTCATTGCGGGGGTCCTCATAGAACCAGACCGTGAAAAAATGAGCCTCTACCAAGCCATGAGGCGGGGTCTGCTGAGACCAGGGGCAGCTCTGGTCTTGCTGGAGGCCCAGGCAGCCACCGGGTACCTCATTGACCCAGTGAAAAACAAGAAGCTCTCCGTGGACGAAGCAGTGTCAGCAGAGCTGATTGGAAGAGAAATCTACGAGAAGCTACTGAGTGCAGAAAAAGCCGTCACAGGATACACAGATCCCTACACCAACGGGCAGATCTCCCTCTTCGAGGCCATGAATCAGGAGCTGATTGTGAGGAGCCATGGCATCCGCCTGCTGGAGGCGCAGATTGCCACGGGGGGCGTCATCGACCCCGTGCACAGTCACCGCATCCCAGTGGAGGTTGCATATAAGCGAGGCTACTTTGATGAAGACCTGAACCGCATCCTTCTGGACCCCACGGATGATACCAAGGGCTTTTTTGACCCCAATACTCACGAGAATCTCACTTACCTGCAGCTTCTGGAACGCTGCATCCAAGATTCAGAAAGTGGGCTGTACATGCTGCAGATCGTCAGAAGAGGGGAAACCTACTTCTACATTGACGAGGCAACAAAAGAGTTTTTGAGAACGCAGACCATGAAAGTACAGGTAGGCCGGTATAAAGACCAAGTGGTCTCTGTGTGGAGCCTCCTCTGCTCCCCTTATATCCAGGAACAGAAGAGGAAAGACCTGGTCAGGCAGTATAAGGGCGAGAAGCTCAGTTTGCCACAGCTCTGCAAAACCATCACCACTATTGTGGAGGAAACAGAACAGGCAACCCAGAAGATCAAGCTGAAGGGACTGAGGGGGCAAGAGGTGTCTGCTGCAGAGCTCTTCAATGCAGAAATCATCGACAAGGTGACCTTGGACAGACTGCACCTGCGGAGCCTTCCTCTGCAACAGCTCACCCAGACGGACATCGTGAAGCGCTACCTTGAAGGGACAGGCTGCATTGCGGGTGTCTTGGTGGCTGGCCAGGGGCTGAAGCTGCTTGCCTATGAGGCCATGAAGAGAGGCTTTCTCTCCCCAGAACATGCTCTGCTATTACTGGAGGCGCAGGCTGCCACAGGGCTCCTTACTGACCTGGTGGAGGAGAAGGCCTTCTCGGTTGACCAGGCCATCTCTCTTGGGCTGGTTGGGGAAGAGTTTCACAAGGCGCTCCTCCTTGCTGAGAAAGCCGTTATTGGACACACTGACCCCTCCACAGGAGACAAAATCTCCCTTTTCCAAGCCATGAAAAGAAACCTGGTGGAGAAAGCCCATGCCCTCCGGCTGCTGGAGGCACAGATGGCCACGGGTGGCATCATTGATCCCATACATAGTCACCGCCTCCCTGTGGAGGTGGCTTGCAGACGGGGCTACTTGGATGAAGAAACTTTCCTCTTGCTTTCTGATGAGGGACTTGTTCCCAAAGGATTTGTGGATCCCAACACCCAGGAGAGGATCACCTACACTCAGCTCCTGCTCAGGTGCATCAAAGATACAAAGACAGGTGCATACCTGTTGCCCTTACTGGAGAAGAGGGAGTACATCTTTGTGGATGAAAAAACTAAGTGCGTCCTCTCATCTTGCAAAATAAAAGTAGGCCTGGGGAAATACAAAGGACAGTCCACTTCTCTTTGGGAACTTCTTTCTTCAGACTACGTTACAAAAGAAATGCAGAAGAAGATGATTAAAAAATATAAAGAGGGAGGCTTTGCAGTTTTGCAGAGCATCACAAGGGAAATACTGAAGATAATAAAGAAAACAGAAGACCACAGAAAAGACATATGGTTCCAAGGAATACGGAGGCAAGTCACAGCTTCTGAACTACTAAAGGCGGACATCATTAATGAAGAAACTATGAAAAATCTGCAGGCAGGAAAAGAGAGAGCGCAGGCTGTAGCCAAGATGGATTCGGTGAAGAGATACCTGGAAGGCAACAGCTGCATCGCTGGCGTGATGGTGCCATCCAGGACAGACCCTTCCAGATCAGAGAAGATGACCATCTACCAGGCCATGTGGAAAGGCATTCTGAGGCCAGGCACGGCCCTGGTGTTGCTGGAGGCACAGGCTGCCACGGGCTTTATCATCAATCCATCAACAAATGAGAGATTCTCTGTAAGTCAGGCAGTTGAAGCTGGTGTCGTAGGGGAAGAAATACAGAAAAAACTGCTTTGTGCAGAGAGAGCCGTGACAGGTTATACAGATCCAAACACAGGAAAAAGCATTTCCCTCTTTCAAGCAATGAAAAAGGAATTAATCTTAAAAGAGCACGGGATCCGCCTGCTGGAAGCCCAGATTGCCACGGGTGGCATCATCGATCCTGTGCACAGTCACCGCCTCCCCGTGGAAGTAGCGTACAAGAGGGGCTACTTTGATGAGGAAATGAACCGGATCCTCTCTGATCCCACAGACGACACCAAGGGCTTCTTTGACCCAAACACACACGAAAACCTCACTTACCTGCAGCTTCTGCAGCGGTGCCTGCCCGATCCGGAGACTGGTTTGCTGCTGCTCCACATCATGGACAAGGGCTGGTTTTCATCTTTCCTCAACGAGAACACCAAGAAGGCTTTGCAGACGGCCAAGACCAAGATCGGCGTCGGGCTGTTCCAGGACCAAGAGGTTTCTGCGTGGGATCTCCTCTTCTCCAGATACATCCTTCTGTCCAAGAGGCAGGACTTGCTGAGGCAGTACAAAGCAGGCACTGTGACACTTGAGCGTCTCACCCAAATCCTCATCGCCATTGTCACTGAGGCAGAGGAAAAGAGCGCCAGGCCCATCGGTCACAAAGAAGCTCCCAACCAACCAACCACAAATGCTGCCACAGATCAACCAAGCCTTGGAGAGCCCTGGATGAAGACCCTTGAGT
>NW_015386856.1:202151-203358 GCF_001527695.2 Protobothrops mucrosquamatus | reverse complement strand
CCTTGACCATTCAGGAAATGATCACCACCCTGACCTCGCTTCACGCCAAGGACAGGGCTTCTTCCCCAGGAGAGGAAGCCACTCTTTCCTCCCAGCACAATGAACTGGAACGCACTTTGCGACAGGTGACCATAGACGTGCCTGTGGGTGAGTTTCAAGGCTCCAGGCGATCAGCGTGGGAGCTCCTCTTCTCCAAGTATGTGACTGCGGCCAAGCGCCAGGAGCTGCTGCAGAAGTATCAAGAGAGGTCTGTGGCCCCAGGCGAGCTGGTCCAAATACTCATCACCCTGATTGAAGAGATGGAAGAGAAGGGCAACCAGCTGAAATTCTCGGGGCTCAGGAAGCAGGTGTCAGCCTCAGAACTGTTTCACTCCCGCATCATCAACCAAGAGACGCTCTCTAAGCTCGCAGAAGGCACCAAAACGGTGGAAGAGGTCACAGAAATGGATTCGGTGAAGAGGTATCTGGAAGGCAACAGCTGCATCGCTGGCGTGATGGTGCCATCCAGGACAGACCTTTCCAAGTCAGAGAAAATGACCATCTACCAGGCCATGTGGAAAGGTATTCTGAGGCCAGGCACGGCCCTGGTGTTGCTGGAGGCACAGGCCGCCACAGGCTTCATCACCGACCCCCTGGCGAACAAAAAACTCTCCGTTGATGACGCTGTCTCTGTTGAACTGGTGGGAACCGAGCTGCGGGAGAAGCTTCTCTCCGCAGAGAGGGCTGTGACCGGCTATAAAGACCCCTATACGGGGAACAAGCTCTCCCTCTTCCAGGCCATGAAGAAAGGTCTCATAGTCAAAGAGCACGGGATCCGCCTGCTGGAAGCCCAGATTGCCACGGGTGGCATCATCGATCCTGTGCACAGTCACCGCCTCCCCGTGGAAGTAGCGTACAAGAGGGGCTACTTTGATGAGGAAATGAACCAGATCCTCTCTGATCCCACAGACGACACCAAGGGCTTCTTTGACCCAAACACACACGAAAACCTCACTTACCTGCAGCTTCTGCAGCGGTGCCTGCCCGATCCGGAGACTGGTTTGCTGCTGCTCCACATCATGGACAAGGGCTGGTTCTCATCTTTCCTCAACGAGAACACCAAGAAGGCTTTGCAGACGGCCAAGACCAAGATCGGCGTCGGGCTGTTCCAGGACCAAGAGGTTTCTGCGTGGGATCTCCTCTTCTCCAGATACATCCTTCTGTCCAA
>NW_015386856.1:152232-199286 GCF_001527695.2 Protobothrops mucrosquamatus | reverse complement strand
TCTGAAGTCCCGAATGGTGGAGGTCACCGCTGCGGCGTTTCACGGGCGTAAAGTGTCGGTGTGGGAGGTGCTTCATTCCAAGTACATCCCTGAGGAGAAAAGGAAGGAGCTGCTACAACTATACCAATCGGGCATCCTCACCATTGACCAGATGGAGACCGTGGTCTCCGCCATTGTCAATAAGACAGAGGAAATGAAATCAGGAAATCAATATCCTTCACGGTATGACCTTTTTCAGTATACTTTGGAGTTGGAGAATATCAATGCCATTGTCCGTGATATCCAGGATCAGAAAACCTCTGTCTGGGATCCTTTCTTTTCCAGGTGCGTCTCTAACCACAGTCAGGAAATAAGTCTCCTTGAATCTCAAGGATCGACCTTTAGCGTCCCAGGAACTGCCCAGGGCATGTCTGCTGCGATTACACAAATGGGGACCTCAACTGATGGGGCTTCTGTCTTCTGCGAATCTGCACAGGGATATATTTCCTCCCCCAAAAGCTCTGAGGAGTCTTTGGCAAAAAGCCCCTTTCACTCGCAGAGTGCTTTAAAGTCTCGATTGTTAAATTTCCCTGTTGCTGATTTCCCTGGAAAAGAAGCTTCGTTGTGGGATGTACTGCATTCCCATTACGTTTCCAAGGAGAAGCAGAAGGAGCTGCTGCGGCTCCATCAGTTTGGCGATCTCAACCTTGATCAGATGGAGTCTGTGGTGTCTGATATCATTCACCGTGACAAGGAGGGGAGAGAGATGCCGAGCGGAGGCTGCTCAGCAAGCGGCAGTCCTGATTCCACCGCGGCAGAAGACGGCGAGTCCCAGGCTCGGCAGCTGCAACTGAAGAAGACTTTGAGGACGACTCTGGTCCCCGTGACAGTGGGAGAATACCAGGGGCAACGTGTGTGTGTCCTGGATCTCCTCTTCTCTAAATACGTCCCTCAGGATAATAGGCAGGAACTCCTTGAACTGTACAGAGCGGGGGCTTTACCCATTGAGGACATGATAAGCAGAATCACTGTCCTGCTGGAAGAAGCGGAAAGCCAGCGGGAGAAGCGAGAGACCAAGAAAAGGGACGTGCGTCGAAAGGAGAGACAGGACCAAGGGGGTGACCCATAAGCAATGGGGGCATCTCACTGGAGCCCCCCGATTCTCTTCTCCCCAATCAGCCAGGCGCCTCTGGCCACCCCCACCAAGCGCAGCCTCTCCGTTTGCCACCCCACCCGCCTCCCCCTCCTCTGCTACTGCATCTGGCTGGGGTGGGCAGTGGCATTTTCCCCCAGGCTTGCTTTCCAGCCTTCTCACTCCCCACCCCCACCGCCATTATTTCCACTCTGACTTTGGTTTTCCAGAACTGAGATACTTTTGAAGGCACAGGAGAACAAAATCAGTTCCTGAAGGAGGCAAAATGATGGGCCCTGCTCGGAACTGCTTATGGGGCTGGGGGGGGCACTTGGACAGTCCCAGAGATGTGAGGGTTCCGACTGGAGAGGGGGGGCTAACTGGGCAAGACTCCAATTCTGCTGCAACTTGCTAGCTACATGAAACTGGGCTAGTGGACTTGTCTGTTTCCATTGGCAATAAAAAGAAAGAAGATGTGTTAAAGTTCCTTTGATTGCATTGGGATTTGGTCCAGATCCAGGCCGGTTCCCAAGAGTGGCTAAAGGGCGGGGGGGTGGGGGGGGTGAGCAGAGGCAGGCAGGGTATTTTCTATCTGGCTGATGCATTTCAGTAGCGGATTGTTGCCTCTGGGGCCAATGAAGTCCCCGTCTCCTAAAACATAAAGTTTAAACCCTACTTAAGACTTAAAAACTGAAAGCCCCCCCCCCCCGTCTCCCCAGTGGTTAAAAGAAACAAGAGCTCCACCCATAGCCCATTGAATAAGGACGGAACAGCTTGACTAAGTCTTCCCATGCCTCTCTTTTCCTTGAATTGTTTAGCAAATTGTTCTGACAGACATGCAAAGTTTGCTCTTGTGGGAGCTATAGACGTCTCCCCCCCCCTCCTCCTCCCCCTCCTTTGAGACCTCCAGCTTCAATGGTTTACCACCCACTGAGTCCTCCTCCTCCTCCTCCTCCTCCTCCTCCGATTCAGAGTCTTTTCCAGGCTTGTTCCCCATCTGGGAGGCTGAGACTCCCTTTCTGACCGGATGTCCTTCTGGGAGGAACTTTCAGCCCTCGGCCGAGCTCTGACAATAGTCCTGGGCCCAGAAGAGTGCGGAAACCAGGAGATGCTTTGGCCAAACTGGAATTTCTGAATGTCGCTCCCAGAGGCCAATTTGTTCAGAGAGTGTCAGCTGGAAGAGATAAGTTGTTTTAGCCAAGCCATTTTATGCTTGTCTGTTTATATCCTGCCTTTATTATTTTTATAAATAACTCAAGCTGGTGAATATACCTAATCCTTCTTCCCCCTCCTATTTTCCCTGCAACAACAACCCTGTGAGGTGGGTAGGGCTGAGAGGAAGGGTTTGGGCCAAAGTCACCCAGCCGGCTTTCATGCTTAAGGCGGGATCAGGACTCACAAAGAACTTTGCAAAGAAGGGATGCATTTAATCCCTCTCAAAACAATTAACCAAACCAGAATTAAGGTATGAGGAGAAGGTTTTTTATGTGCCAATTAATCTGTATATTGCAAGGTCCAGAGAGGATGAACACAACCTATGAACCCCCTGCCGGAGTTTGTTGACAAAGAAGAGAAGGAAGAAATGGAGGGACCGGTGGACTTTGCTATTTCTTTTGCTTGTCTTTTCCTATTTTTTGTTTGCTTGGTTACAAACAGTTTGGCATTTGCCAATGTGCTGACACAAACGGAATGCAAGTATGGAAGCCGGACTAGGCTGAGCATTAACAAAGGAGCTGGATGAGTGGGGGGGGCAGCAGCAGGGGGGCACCTGGCTAACAACCCAGCCCAGAATTCTCTGGGAACTCACCAAAGTTCACCTCCTGTCAAAATGGATTGGGGGGAGGGGCGGGCATGTGGATTACATGAAGACCCTTTGGGGCACTTTGGGCCCAAAGGGGGAAGCACTCGAAGTGGCCGTTTTCCCTTCCATCCGGCGCGTCTGGGACCAAAGGGATTCCAGGGGGGGGGGTGAGGGCTGTAAGCCAGGTTCTCTCTCTGAACACCGGCGGCTCAAGTGATACAGCTGAAATATTTTGCCGTATAGATCTGTAAGATTGTTTGCACCAGCAGTAGCAATGCTACGGGAAAAATACAACACAGAGGAGATACAAGATAAATATTTTGATAACATAGATAATCCTTGGTTTATGACAGCAATTGAAACATAGTTATAGACAACATCACAGGAATGCAACACTTAACAACAGCAGTTCCAGCAGCCCTGGTTGCCAATGTTAAGACCTTATAAGTCATCAAGTGAGGACCTCACACGACCCTGACTTCCGACTTCCTGCCGGCTTCTCCACTGACTTTGCTTGTGGGAAGCCAGCTGAGAATGTCAGAAATCACAATCCTCTGGCTGCAAAAGTTGCTGTGATGTTGTAACCCTGTGTCAAGGGCCAGGCGCCCAGATGGCCATCGCATGGCCGGCCACAGGGAAGGCTGGAGAGCTCCAAGGACCGGCTGCAACCACTACTCATTCAGCGGTCATAAGTTTGAACAGTCACTGAACAAGTGTTCATTAAATTAAACATTTTTCAGCAGGAACAAATAAACTGAAAGGGGTCACAATTCCATTTAAAGCTCACTTATATTTTTAAAACTGAAAAAACAACGGACAGGCAGACCTGGGAGGATATTCTCTGAATTGGGGTCAGAAACAATGAATTAATAAAATGGTTATTAAAATGTGGTATGCCAAATCTGATATCGGGAAGGGTCCTTGATAGAAATTTAGAGCAAAGTGGATATTTTCAAAGTATTTGTTATATAAACTCTTATTGATTATGTTATCTCTATTCAAATGGTCCCCCGCATGTCATTCAAATGACACTGGTGCTGCTTGGGAAGAGGCTCCATACGGGGGTCAAACGCTCCAGTAACCCAAATTAAGCCCACGGCCATGGATCCAAGCAGGCCGTGCCGCATGGTTACTTCTCAAAGAGCCAGTTCCATAAACTTGCCCTCCACAGCCCACAGCACTCCAGCTGCTCAACTCTACATTAATTTTCAACTAATGAGCTACTTTTATCTCACTCTTTTAAGTCGTTTTTAAAGAAAATTATATGAAGCAAGCATCAGTAACAACACAAGATGAAACTAATTTTAAAAATACATCAAACAAGCCCACATCTCAGTAGGAGGTAAATAATTACTTAGCAGAACTGCAGTTGTCTGAATGGTTCACTCAGGGATCCCGGTTTTAAGCAGCACTTTTCAGGAAATCAGAAATAGTCGACGTTTCTGAAAGTTTGAAAAATTTTATTTAATTATTTATTTATTTATTTAATTACATTTATATCCCGCCCTTCTCCTTGCGGACTCAGGGCGGCTGACAATAGATAAAATGCTAACATGTTATACATCTAATTAAAAATCGATTAAAAAGAAATATTTAAATACGTCCAATTTAAAAGTAATTAAAACCCCTTTAAAATCCCTTAGGCCAGTCCCGCGAGCTGGAACAACNCAGGGATCACCCTGATCTCTGGGGGCAGTTCGTTCCAGAGGGTGGGAGCTCCCACAGAGAAGGCCCTACCCCTCGGGGTCGCCAGCCGGCACTGTCTGGCTGACGGCACCCCGAGGAGACCCACTCTGTGGGAGCGTACAGGTCGGTGGGAGGTAATCTGTGGCAGGAGGCGGTCTCGAAGATAGCCAGGTCCGATGCCGGCTGGAAAATCACATGGTTCAGATGTGTTCTCTGGAGACTTCTATAAAGATTTTTCGACATCTTAATTTCGGGAGGTTTTATTAATATGTAGTTGACTGCAACAGGGAGAGGATCTGGAAACCTTGAGATTCTCATGCCAGACAAGAATTCCCCAAAAGCTGCTTCAAATGGGCCCATTTCATCACTTCATGTATTGTGGACCACAGCTTAGATACTAAACAATTAGCTAACCATCTTAAATTAAATCTCAATAAAAGTATATTTCTAGATAAGTCTAGATTCATTCCAAAAAGAAACAAATAGCTTGCTGAGAAAATAATTGAATATAGTATTATTTTTGTAATAAAAAACTTAAGTGTTTTCTGCAAAAAAAAATTGTCCATTATTCTCAGAAAAACAGATCAGGTAATTTACGTAAACTTGCAAGAGCACAAAATAAAAACATATAATTATGTTTCTTCAGAATTTCTGCTTTTATGAGGCCCACCTAAATAGAGATTCGTCTGATACTCTCCTTTCGTTCACTTATAGAAGTGGGAGCTCTATTGTAATAGACAAATAGTCACCTTCGCAGAGGAGACTCTAAGTAAGAGCTCCATAGCAGTTACTGAATTCATTTGCAGATGGTACTGTACTTATTTTGTTAAGTTCAATACATTTGGCCAAGTAAATCAGCGTATTAAATTTATTTGCAGAAGATACAATACTTACCCTTTAAATGCCACACAGTCAACTGAGTATGTTAAAAAATACTTTTTAAAGTCCCTTATAGCAGCCAGGCCTATTAATCACTTAAAAATAATTGAACCAAGCTGGGAGGAAGCAGAAGGAAAGCCCCCACAGTCCCCTAATGAAAGCCCTGCTTGCATCCAGGGAAACTGCATTTCAGAACAGAGGCCTGGGGGGGGGGGCATTACTACCCTCACCTTCACCCTCACCCCCCTGGGCTACAGAGACAAAGCCTCCCCTGGGCCTGGGATCAAAGAGGGCAACCCCCGCCAGGCTGCTCTCCTGGCTCAGTTGGGGGAACCTTCCCAGAGGTCTCTGCTCAGCTCAGCCATCCAGGGAGGGTGGGGGCCCTCCGGACCCTGTGGGGGCTCGGTCAGCCCCTCTGAGCCAAATGCCACCTTTGGCATTGCTCTGAGGAGTAACAGAATTGGAAGGGACCTTGGAGGTCTTCTAGTCCAACCCCCTGTTCAGGCAGGAAACCAGAGACCATTCCAGAGAGATGGTTGACCAAACGCGGAGGGGTACTCCTCGCTGGAAGCAGGGAGAAGGAGGCGACCTCTGGCGATGACCAGAATGCAGGAGCAGGGTCCCCACAGCTGATTCTCAGAAGGGGTTCTGGGGTTCAAGCACTTTGCACATGCTCAGGAATGCCTAGCAGAACCTGATAAGGGCAGCCTGGTAACATCCGAGGAGCTTCGGTGGGCAACGTGGGGAAGGTCCAGCCCTAAGGTTAGCTAGCCCAGAACCCCCCGCCTCGTGCTCTCCCTGTGAAACTGAACACTAAACCCCATCATCCACAACCAGCACCCAGCAGGGAGTCACGGAAGTCGGAGAGCGCGGAGGACGACCAGCAGGCGGCAGCCGAAGCTCAGCGCCGCCTCCGTCCTCCGCGGGACCCGGTCGGGAAGGAGGGTTGCGCTGGGGCCGAGGCGCGGCTGGGGAGTCCTCCGGCCACCCCAAACGCCACGCTCGGCCCGAGGGGGAGGGCCTGGGGCGGGTCGCCTCCGCTCCGCTCGCCCGCGGCTGTGCTCGTCGCCGGGGACCCCCGCCGGCCAGCGCCACAACAAAGGAGGCCCCGAGCGAAGGAGGGCGGGAGGAGGGGCGCGGATTGAGGTGCCCGGTGGGCCCCGCCAGAGTAACGGTCGAGCCCCGGAGCAGCCCCCGGCCGCCTGCCCGGAAACTCCCGGCGGCCGCAGAGAGCGCGCTTTCCGCCGGGCCCGCGAGGCTCCGGCCCCGGCGCTGCATTCCAGGAGGGAGCGGCCGGCCAGGGGGGTTGCAGGAGGCGCCGCCTGAGCAGCTCCAAGGCGGCCACGATCCTTGCTGGTGCGGAAGACCCAGCGGGGCCCTGAAGAACGGCGGCCGCTCGTCGCCTCCGGGGCAAGTCCAAGTCTGGCTGCCGGACAAGAGGCTGGGCCGCCGCCCGGTGCACGATGACCTTGGAAGGGCCCAAAGGGGCTCCGGGGAATTCTCGGCAGCCCCGAGGGAGCGGGGGTGGGAAACCTCTGGGCCTTGCTCCTTCTAGGTGGTTCTATGGGCGTTGTTTAGCCCTGGGGTTTCATAAAGCTCCATGCTGGGCTTCCACTACTGCGCTGCAGGCCGGCCTGCCAGGAGGGTGCAAGGATGAACTTGAGAAACAAACGGGCCCCCGAGAGCCTGTGGGGCCAGCAGTTAGCCCAACCTGGCCAGGGGCCTCACCCGGGGAGGTCACCAGGGACGGCCTCCGCCACTTTCCAGACCCCTGGCATTTCTCAAGGCCTGGGGGTCTTGAGCTTGTATATTGCCCAGAGCGGCTTAGCTTGGGGGGCTGGGGGTGGAGAGAGAGGGCAGCAGCAACATCCAGGGTGTGATGGGGAGAGAGGGTGGGAGTCTGGGTCAGACCCTCCTGGGGAAAGCAGAGTGGACATCTGGAAGGGGTTTGGCCTTCCTCCCGAGCAGGTAGCACCCTCAGTGCCAGAAGGGTTTGCTCCCTATTCGCCTGCCAGCGGCCTCTGCCCCTGCCTTGGGCTAGTGCTGTATAGGTAGTCCTCGTGTCACGACCAGTTGTTGGGCAACTGTTCCAAATTACGACAATGGTGACGATCAGAGGCCTCAGCCTCTTTTTTTGTGACATGCTCTCATTGTGGATGAGGGGGGCTGACCTGGCGTGGGCAACTGGGAGCTCGCCTGGGGCTGGAATACTGCACAGGTAGCTTTGGGTGATGAAGGCAACCTGTAATTTCCCTGGCTAAGCGATGGAAAGTGCCCCGTCCCCCAAGAGCTCTGCTTAGCAGTGGCAATTCCAGCAGTCTTGGTTGCTGTCCGAATCCAAGAGATACCTGGGTCCTGGAAATTAGAACATACTAGAGTAATAGAATGACAGAGCTGGAAGGGACCTCAGAGGTCTTCTAGTCCAACCCTCTGCTCAGGCAGGAGACCCTATATCATTCCAGACAAGGGGCTGTCCGGTCTCTTTCTGAAAGCCTCCAGTGATGGAGCACCCACAACTTCTGGAGGCAACTTCCGCTCCACTGGTCGATTGATCTCGCGGCCTGCAGGGCCATTAAGCCGTGGTGGCCCAGTGGTTAGAAGACAGTACTGCGGGCTAATTCTGCAGGCAGTTCGATTCACCGGCTCAGGGCTGACTCAGCCTTCGGTAAAATGAGGACCCAGATTGTTGGGGGCCATATATGCTGACTCTGTAAACTGCTTAGAGAAGCCCTGTGAAGTGCTATATAAGTCTAAGTGCTATTGCTATTAAGGGGAAGAGGTGGGAGTCCCAGGCAAGGAGCACGGGGATGCGTTGGTGATGTGTGTGTGTGTGGGGGGGGAGGCTGCTGCAGGCAGGTGGTACAGAGCACAGGGAGGTGCATGAGTGCCGTGGAGGGGTGTCCTGGGCTGATGCTAGGGAGCACGGGTGGGCTGGCAGGGACCCCTGTGGGCCCTAGGGAGTGTGACCAGGCAAGAGTTGTAGGCAGGCTGGAAAGGGCCTCCGGTGGGTACTGGGGAGCACGGCTAGGCGGGGGCATGAGCTCCAGGCTGACATGTGCTCTGGAGTGTGGGCAGGCAGGGGGTGCTGCCCTGGGACCGCACACTCGACAGTGGGACTCTCTGGAGGGAAGCCACAGGGGGGGCAGACAGCCCACTCCCCTGCTGACACCCCGATGACTTTGCTTGTGGGAAGCTGGCATGGAAGGTTGAGATGGGGGAGGGGAAACACAACTGTGACTTGCTGCGGCGTTGCAATCGCAGGCCGAACCCTCGAGCCCCTGGATCGCAATTGTGACTGCAGGGATGCTGGAATGGCTGCACTTTTATAGACTAGTCATACGTCCCCCTCATTCCGCATCGTCGTAATTTTGAACAGTCACCAAACAATAGGTCATAACACGAGGACTACCTGTGGAAGACTAGGGGGTTGGACTTGATGACCTCCAGGGTCCCTTCCATTATTCTTATTCTTATTCTTATTATTATTATTATTACTATTATTATTACTACTACTACTACTACTACTACTACTACTATTATTATTACTACTACTACTACTACTACTATTATTATTATTATTATTATTATTATTATTATTATTATTACACAAGCCCAAGGCAGGGGCAGGCCACTCGTGTGTAAAAAGGGAGCAAACCCCACCATTCTAGCACTGATGATGTTATCTGGTTGGGTCACGAAATGTCTGCCAGAACAAAACAGGTTCTTGAGGTGGGTTGGGCTGAGAGAGAGGGACAGGTCCGAGGTCACCCAGCTGCCTTTCATGCCTAAGTAGGAATTCACCATCTCCAGAGGTTTCTAGGTCAGTACCGTAACCACTATACCAACTGGTCCTTTTGGCCAAGTGACAGAAAAAACAGCTGGCTCTGCTTGGAGTTGAATGTTGAGTAGGCGGGTCCTCCCGGGACAAGTGAAGCATGGAATCGTCCGGGGTGAGCTTGAACTTGCAGCTCTTGCAGAAGTGAACAGGTTCCTTACATCGACTGAAGCAGCCACCAGGTGCTCAGATCCCTCTTGGTTGGTCAAAGCTTCTTGGGTGGTGACACGTGGACCTGTGTGGCAATCATGTCTTCTCTGAAGGAGATAGTGGCTTCTCTTGCCTTGGAGGAGATGCTGTTATGTCCCTTCTCAGGAGTCCATTGCCAGCTGCCCAGCAGCTTTGGACCATCTCCCCAGTGGGTCTCCAGTCCTTCCTTTCAATGTTGCTTAGAAGATGGCCGGGTTGCAGTCCTTGAGGGCCAGAAGTGGAGGGCCTGGCCTGGAGGGAAGGAAGCAGTGGGGTACCACAAATCTCTGTCTTAGGCCCAAGACTCTTCAGTATCTCCATAAATGACATAAATGAGGGAATAGAAGGGGAACACATCAAATTTGCAAATGACACACAACTGGCAGGAATAGCCAACATCCCAGAAGACAAGCTCAGGATCCAAAAAGATCTTGACACATTGAACAATGGACCCTATCCAACAAAATGATATTTAATGTGGAGAAAAGCTAGGTTTTACACCTGGGCAGGAAAAACCAAAGGTACAAGTACAGATTAAGTGAGACCTGGCTCAAAAACAGTAACTGTGAGAGGGACCTTGGAGTCCTAGTGGGCAATCACTTAAACACGAGCTAGCCGTGCGTCAGCAGCCAAAAAAAGCTAATACAATCCTTGGTTCTATAAACAGAGGCATAGAATCAAAATCACATGAAGTATTAGTATCTCTTTATAAAGCCTTAGTATGGCCACACCTGGAATACTTGCCTCCAGTTTTGGTCACCACATTACAAAAAAGATGTTGAGACTTTGGAAAAAGTGCAAAGAAGAGCAACTAAGATGATTAAAGGCCTAGAGACTAAAAGATATGAAGAACGGTTGCAAGGATTTGGGTTTGGCCAGTCTAGAGAAAAGAAGGACTAGGGAGGACATAATAGCAGTCTTCCAATATTTGAGGGGCTGCCACAATGGGGGTCAATCTGTTCTCCAAAGCGCCTGAAGGCAGGACAAGGAGCAACGGGTGGAAGCTAACCAAAGAGAGAAGCAACCTAGAACTAAGGAGAAACTTCCTGACAGTTAGAACAATTAACCAGTGGAACAACCTGCCTCCAGAAGCTGTGAATGCTCCAACACTGGAGGTTTTTAAGAAGAAACTGGACAGCCATTTGTCTGGTTATAGAATCCTTGGTTTTATAAACAGAGGCATAGAATCAAAATCACATGAAGTATTAGTATCTCTTTATAAAGCCTTAGTACGGCCACACCTGGAATACCTGCCTCCAGTTTTGGTCACATTACAAAAAAGAGGTTGAGACTTTGGAAAAAGTGCAAAGAAGAGCAACTAAAATGATTAAAGGCCTGGAGACTAAAACATACAGTATGAAGAACAGTTGCAGGATTTGGGAATGGTCAGTCTGGAGCAGGGGTGTCAAACTGCCGGCCCATGGGCCGGATGCATCATAGCGAAACCACGCCCACCCCATTGCAGGCAATGGCAAAAAAGTTGCAATACGTCACAACACGTCACATGACATTGTGAGTTTGACACCCCTGATCTAGAGAAAAGAAGGACTAGGGGAGATATGAGAGCAGCAGTATTTGAGAAGTTGCCACAAAGAAGAGGGGGTCAATTTATTTTCCAAAGCACCAGAAGGCAAGACAAGAAACAACGGAAGGAAACTCATAAGGAGGGAAGCAACCTGGAATTAAGGAGAAACTTCCTAAGAGGGAGGACAATTAACCAGTGGAACAGAAGTTGCCTCCAGAAGTTGTGGGTGTTTCATCACTTGAGGTTTTTAAGAAGAGACTGGGCAGCCACTTGTCTGAAATGGTATAGGATCTCCTGCTTGAGCAGGGGCTGGACTAGAAGACCTCCAAGGTCCCTTCCAGCTCTATTCTGATTCTGATTCCAGTCAGGCTGAGGCAGAGCACAGAAAAGATGTTCGTTGTACTTCCGGATGATTGCAGGTGGATCTGGAATGGGAAGGGGGTGGTGTCCTTGATGGCATCCTTCCGACGGATCATGAGTGGAAAGCCTGGCCTTATAATGGGTCTCCTCCTGTGTCTGGAGCTGGTTCCAGGCAGGCGGATGGGGAAGAGGCTGAGCCTCGCTCCTCCTTCTCAACCTTCTCAAGTCTGGGCGAGGTCATCCATTGACCCATGATATATCGGACCCTAATTGACTAAGGGCCCAGAGACGGTTGCAAGCTGGATGGAGAGGAGCAGGCAACAAGGGCCTAGGGCTGGACCTCCCTCCCCCTCCTCCCCCCCAAACTGGCCTTGGAGAAAGGAGTAGAACCACAGAAGTAGAGCGCCTCCTATCTCTCCCCCCCCACCACCATCGGCCGCTGGCTCAGAAGGATGCCACAACCCCCAGTGTGGAAAGCCAAGGAGATGGGCTGGGGCAGGCCGGCCCCGTTCCCATCCCAGGCCTGCCTCCACAAGGGCAGCCGATGGTTTCTTGGGGCGACATCTGGGCCTGGAGCCATGGACCTTGACAGGTCAAGACAAGCCCTTTCTCCAGAGACACTTGAGGTTGCAGAACTTCTGTCTTCCAAGGACCCCCCCTCCAGGAAGGGAAGTTTGGGCACTGGACAAAATTATCCAATGATGCCAGGAGCAGTGATGACCGCTGGGGGGGGGCAGGAACCACCATTTCCTTCAAGGCAGGCAAAACCATCCTCCCCAACAAAAAAGCGCGCGCGCGCACACACACACACACACACACACACCCTGACTGGCTCCATGTCAGTTCCCTGGAGACCTTGACCAGCAGGAGGGACAGAGGTCTAATAAAGAAATGGCAGAAAACTGCCACTCAAACAGCCTGTCCACTTCCTCAGGGGGAACTGGGTCAAATTCAGCCCAGATGGCCTCCGCAGGACAGCACAACTTTTGGCTGGCTGCCCCCTTGAGGGCTAAGGCCCCTTCCTCTCGGCTCTGCCTGGTGGACTTGATGGGGGGAGGGATTGGGCTGGCAGGGAGGGCCGGCTGCTCCCCCCTCCCTTTGCTCTCCGGCCTTGGGCATCTGGAGCTGGCCACCGCCTTCCCAAAAGGGCAAAACCGGGGCACCTCTCCTTTGGCTTGAGGAACGGGGGGGGGGGTGGACTGATTGTGGAACCTTCCCCCCTCCCCAATCAAGAGGGCAGGTGGGTCTGTGTCCCTGTGCGCCCCTCGGGATAGCCCAGGCTGAGCATCCAAAGAACCGCCTGGCTTGGCTTATTTGTCAAACACTCAGACTACCCCCACCCAGCCTCCCCACCCAGCCTCCCCCCGGGGGGCAGCGAGGCGAAGAGAAAGGCCGAGGGGACGGCTGACCCCCGCCCGCCCCCCCTTTCGGTGGCCGATCGCGCGGCCTTCCCCCCCCCCGCCCCGCAGAGGGAGGGAGGGAGGCGGGCGGGCTGCCAGCTGGGGGGAGGCCGCGGCGGGGATGAGCTCCGGGTCGCCTGGACCTCGCGGGCTGCCAGCCCGGCTCCAGAAACTCCAGCTTCCCGGCAGCCGCGGACCTCGGCAGGGCCAACGCCCCGCTCTCCCCAGCGAGGAGGGAGGGCCGCGGGAAGAGGGCTCGGCACGTGACCGCCGGACCGGCGCTGCGTCGCCCCGGGGCTGGGATGGGGCGCGCTTTTAAAGGCAGGCCGGGCCGCCCGAGCAGGGAGCCGTCGTGCCGCCGTCGGAGCAGGAGCAGAGCCGAGACCGCCGCCCGGAGCCTCGTAGCAGCTTTGCAAGTAAGGCGGGGAGGGGGCGCTCGCTGGGGGATCCCCGCCTTCCCCTCGTCCGGTCCCAGCCCCGGGGAGCAGAGGCTGCCGGGGTCGCGCTTGCCGGGTGGGGCGAGAGCGGAGGGGCCGCTTGAGACGGAGGCGTTGGGGCGTCCCCGGCTGCCTTTCCGCCAGAGGTCGGTCCCGGGCGCCGCCCGGCCAGGCTTGGGACCACAAGGCTCTGGGCGCGGAGGGTCACGCGCGTCGGGAAAGGCGCGCTGCTTTTCCGAACTGGCGGCGGCGGCGGCGCTCCGAGGAGAAGGTCCCTCGGCCAGGCAGAGCCCCGGGTCCCTACAGACCCTTCCCATGGGAGGGGGGGTACTCTGAGTGGGGGTCGCGGCCAGGCTGACCGGCCCCTCCTGACAGCTCTGCGGGGGCTGCCCCGGTCTCCTGGGAGGGCGGCGGGCTGCTGCGGCCAGGAGAAGCCTCTGGAGAGCCGGGCCCCGCTCCGCCCCCACCCCACAATTAGGGCAGCCGTCCCAGGTCAAGAAGCGCCTGAGCTGCCCCGCTGCGCTCCCGGTGTGTCACTTCCTCTGATGGGTCGGGCCGCCTCTGCCCCAGGACTCGGCACCCTGCCCGGCCGGCCTGCCTCCCTCCCTCCCCGAGTGGCAATTAGGGCTGCAGCCTGGAATCCGGGTGCCTCACCGCCCTCCGGGGTATCCCGCTCCTCGGCCTGCTTCCCCAAAATAATTGTCCGGGGTTCAGCCACAACAACCGTCGCCGCCAGCAGGGAAGCGCTCCGCGTCATCCCAGGGCTGCGGTTCAGCCTTCCTCGTGTGGCCGGTTGGTGGGTGGAGCAACCGGCCCGGGGCCGGAGAGCTGGCGCCTCCCCCAAACGTGGATGAAGGACCGTCCAAAACAGGGCCCCGGATGGGCCAAGCCAGGGTCACCTCCCAAGGCAGTTGGTCCAGGAGCCCCCCCCCCCAATCAGCACCGTGCAGCTGAAGCCCAAGGGTGGCTCTTGTGCTGCCGCCTCCCTCATCGGCAGTGCCCCTCCCGGGCAGTGCCCCTCCCATAGAGACAGAATGGGGCCCTCTGCGGTGGTCCTTCACTCCTTGATGAGGTTGAGGAAATGGACCCCAGCCCCCCCCCCAAGAAAGAGAGGGGACAGGGCTGCTGCTCCTGCTTGCTGGTGGTGCTAGCCTTGGCTTCTTTGTGTGTGTGTGTGTGTGTGTGTGTGTGTGTGTGTGTGTGTAGCACTCTGCAGCCTGCTTTCAGGGCAGCTGTTCCTCAGGTGAGCCAATTATCCGCCTTGAGAAAGGAGCTCGGAGGGGAGGCAGCCCTTGGCAGGCCTGAGCCCCACCGGGGCCCAAGGGGGCAAGTCATGCCCTACAAGGCAGCAATTAGAGCAGGGACCAGAGGTGAGCTGGCAGCATCTGGGGCTTGACTGGCCCTTCCCAGCCGGGAGCAAAAGGGGGGTGGGGTGGATGCCTGGCCTCCCACTCAGCTTCCTGCCTGGCTGGGCTGAGCCCTCTTGCCAAGGGGCCCTTTGCCCAGTTGACCTTTTGCTGGAGCACCTGCCGCAGCCAGGAGCCGCTGAGCAGCCACCCTCCGACTGGCATGGCTGAGGTACGCGGGGCAGGCTGGGTCACCCCACAGAGCCCCCCAAGCGCAGGGGGAGGGGCTGGGAGCCGGTTGGAAAAGCCCCATTGGCCGAGGGCTGGAGCTGGGGCGTTATGTCCACATTTCCCAAGGCAGCTGCCCGTGTCCAGGGTGGCCTTGCTCTGGCCATGCTCCAGGGGTGGCCCTTGCGCCTGCCGCCCAGGGGCTGAGGAGTCCTTCGCTTTGGGCCACGTGGCACAAAAGGGTAGGGGGTAAATCTGTGGCCAGAAACCCTGGCAGGTGGGGGATGGCCTTTCGGCTGACTCTCAGGGTGAAGGACTTGCCTGCTGGCCTGGTGAGGCTACCCAAGGGGGGGGCTGGTGAGGAGCCCAAGGGGGGGCTGAGCTGCCTGTGGCCTGCCCTTGACCAAGCCCGTTGGCCTTTTCTCTCCCTACAGAGCCGTCTGCCACCTCCTCCCATCGCCAGAGACAGCGTGATATCTCCATCCAGGTCCAAGTGATGCCAGGAGACAAGCGCTCTACCACGGGGTGTCCAGAGGGTCCCCCTATTGTGCAAGTCCGTGAAGAACCCCACTGGCCCTTCCCTAGCCTGATGGATCCCGGGGAGGATCAGGTCATCGCGGGCATCCTCAAGGAGCCTGGCCGGGAAAAGCTGAGCATCCGGCAGGCCCTGCACAGAGGCCTCCTCACGCACGGAACGGGCCTGGCCCTGCTGGAGCACCAGGCCGCCTCTGGCTACATCGTGGACTGTGCCAAGAACCGGCTGCTCTCGGTGAGAGATGCCAGGAACGCGGGTCTGCTGGATCGGGATCACTTCAACACGCTCTTGATTGCCGAGAAAGCCGTGACCGGTTACACGGATCCCTTCTCGGGAAACAAAATCTCCCTCTTCCAGGCCATGAGGAAAGGCCTCCTGATCAAGGACCACGGCATCCGCCTGCTGGAGGCCCAGGTGGCCACGGGGGGACTCATCCACCCTATGCACAGCCACCGCCTCCCCGTGGAGGTGGCCTACAAGTGGGGGTACCTGGATGCGGAGATTTTCCACCTGATCTCCAACCCCTCCAATCACACCAAGAGGTGCTTCGACCCCAACGCCCGCGAGAACCTCACCTACCTGCAGCTCCTGCCCCGCTGCATCCTGGACTCGGAGACTGGGCTGCTGATGTTCCAGGTGATGGACAAGGGGTGCGTCCATCTGGAGGAGAATGCGCGGAAGTCCCTGAAGTCTGCCACCGCGAAGGTCCAGGTTGGGATATTCCAAGGTCAGGAAGTCTCCTTGTGGGACCTCCTCTTCTCCAGATACATCCTTCAGAATAAGCGGAAGGAGCTGCTGAAGCAGTTCAAATCTGGCTCCATAACCCTTCAAGAGATGACGCAGGTGCTCACCTCCATCATTGACGAGGCGGAGGCCAAAAGCAAGTCAAAGCCCATCCAGATGATGCTTTTGTGCGAGAGAGATCGAAGCCGGTGCAGCTCCGAGAGGGAGGTCATAGAAAAGATCCTGAAGTCCAGGGTGGTCATGATGCCAGCTGGGGAGTTCTCTGGACACAAGATCTCTGTGTGGGATCTCCTCCATTCCAAGTACATCCCTAAAGGGAAGAGGAAGGAACTCCTAAAGCTGTTTGCGACCGGTGTTCTCACGGTTGACCAGATGGAAGTGGTGGTTACTGCCATAGTGGCCAAAGTAGAGGAAGAGAAGGCCAAAGTGTTGAGTGCCGGCCAGGAGGACGAGAGGGGGTGTGAGCCCCAGGAGACCCAAGCACAGCAATCCTTAAAGCTGATCCAGATCCCAGTAACCGCTGGCCAATTCAAAGGGCAAAACATGTCTGTGCTGGATCTTCTCTTCTCTAAGTATTTTTCCCGTGAGAAAAGGCAGGAGCTGCTGGAGCTCTACGGGTCAGGGGTACTGAGCCCTAAGCAGATGGTGGAAGCTGTGAGGAGCACCCTGGAGAAAGTAGAGGCCAGTAGGAAGAGGTTCGTGGTAAGGATTAAGGGTCGGAGCCAGGAAGCCTTGAGGAGCAAGGAGGTTGCGGCAGTTTCAAGCTCCTCCACCTCCCAGCCGGCCGATGACTTGCTGAAGGCCAAGATGGTCATCATCCCTGCGGGAGAGCTCCGGGGGCAGCAGATGTCTGTGTGGGACCTTCTCTCCTCTCAGTACATCACGAGAGACAAAGGGGAGGAGCTCCTGAGGAAGTACCGGGAAGGGGCCTTCACCGTGCAGGAGATGGCCTCCATGCTCACCATCCTGGCTTCGCTGCACGACCTCTTCTCGACTCTGGAGAAAACAGCTCCCAGAACTGGCGCAAAGGCTTCATCCCAGGGCTCGCTTTGTCCTCCCAGTGTATCGTTTGAGGGGGAAGGAGAGGAAGAGGAGGAGGAGGAGGAGGAAGATGATGAGGACGATGGCGACGAGGACCAGAAGAAGAAGGACAAAGTCTTGAAATCGAGAATGGTGGAGGTTCCTGTGGGGGAATTCGCTGGGCGGAAGGTCTCTCTCTGGAACTTGCTTCACTCCAAGTACTTCCCAGAGAAGAAGAGGAAGGAAGTCCTGAAGCTGTACCGGATTGGAATTCTCTCAGCTGACCAAATGGAAACCATCGTCATGGCGGTCGTAACCAAACTTTGTGAAGAAAAGGCTAAAGAAGACCGGCATGGAAGCAGCCCTCCTTGCCACAGCCTGAAAGAAGCCGGGGTGGCTGAGGTCTCCGTCGAGACGCTCCGGGAGAGAACCGTGGAAAGTCTAACCTTTGAGTTTCCCGTTGGGGAGTTCCAAGGCCGGAGGGTGACGGTGTGGGACCTGCTCTTCTCTAACTACGTCTCGGAGGCCAAGCGGCAGGAGCTCCTGACCAGGTACGCCACGGGGGCGCTGAACAACCAGGACCTGCTGGCTGCCCTCACCGCCCTCATCACGGAGGCCCACAGCCAGAAGAATATGCTCAGCATCCCGCCCCTCTTCCCCCTGCTGCCCCGGGAGGCTTCGTACATGATGTTTGGCCCCCCCAGGGCCTCCATGCAAGACCTCCTGTGCCCTCAGGAACAAGAAGCCCAGAACAATGGAAAGGTGACCTACAGCGAGGTCACCATGACCACCACCGTGGTCCAAGGGGCTGAGCAAAAGCCAGAATAGGCCTTGGGCAGATTCTGGAGCTTGGAGTCTTACTCCCAATGCTGGGGAGGGGATGTGGGGGCAGGACACTGACAGGCAGCCCTGAAGGGAAAGTGCTGGGGCGGGGAGGGTCTGCTGGAGGGTCTACCGGGGGAGGAGGGGGAGGTTCTCCTGGGGTCTTAGAGAGGGGCGGTGGATCCAGGGAACCAGTGGGAGGCTGAGCCAGAGGCTGGTTTGTGTCATGGGTTCGGCTAGGCTGAAAGGGGCTGGACCGTCCACCCGTAGGGAACTGGGGCATCATCTTTGCGCATCACGTTAAGCCATCGTGGGGTTCGTTTGGGCACCACACATTATGGGAACGAGGTAGGTGCTTTGGTGACCGGGGCTGAGGCTTTGGTGTGGCACGTATCTGCCCCTGGGTGGAAGAGCCTGACCAGGGTGGCGGCGGCGGTGGTGATGGTGGTGATGGGCCTTATATCTTTGCCCGAGTCCCTTTGGCAGGAATCCCTCGCCTGGCAGCCTTCCCTTCACCTTGGCTGGGGCTGGCAAGGAGGGGGGCCTTTTTCTCAGATCGGTCAGCCCTCGGCCCAGTCCTGTGCCTGCAGGTCAAGCGTTCTCCTCCCTGGGATGCTCCCAAAGGTTGTTCAAAGACCGCACTGTGCTTGGGACCCCCATCCCTCCTGGCCCCTCCCAGGTCCCCAGGTGGAGGATCAGCCTGACCTCTGCTAACTGGCCAGGGGTCTGCCAGGGGCGAGGGAGGCCTTAGCCTGCTCCTGTGGGGACACTGCTGTCCTGAGGCCATGGGGAGGGTCCTGCCAGGGCCAGGAACTGCAGGACGGGCAGGCCCTGCCCTGCTGGCAAGAGGCGACCCAGAATGAAATCGGCCGGTGGGCAACTCCCCCAGCATCCCATCCAGCCCCTGGGTGGGGCGGGGTGCGCTCAGGTCAGGTCAGCTGTCCAGGGACAAAGCCACGCAGGAGGGACCAGGCGCTCGCTCACTGGACTTTGGCCAAGAGCTGGCGTGGGAGCTGCAGATGTGGCTGGAGAGCAGCAGTGGGGGAAGGAGGGGAAGCCCAGGTGCTGCAGTGGGGCTGTGGCGTGAGTGCAGGGACTGGGGGGGGGGCGGGGGGGACTCAGGTGCTTTTTGCCTTGTGAAACAATCTGTTTAATTTTGCTCTCTGCCAATAAAAAGTGGATGTGGATAACCCAATGGCAACTTCCTCTTTCCAAGAATCTGCCTGGCTGGTCACCGTCCCTCCTGTCCGCGAATCAAGGGTCAGTTTCTCCCAGGCGGAGGGATGCAGAGAGAGCGGCCCTTGGCTGGGGCTCTCCAGAAGAGCCGCCCCCCCTCCTTTCTCAGCCACCCAGTCCTTGACCCTCTCCTGGGGAATGGGGCTGGACCTCCCAGAGCTCAGCTAAATCCTCCTGGGGGGGGCTGCAGCCCTCTCCGAGTCACCCGGTGTGGCCCAGGGAGAGGCGCCCCTTGAGCGCTGCAGTCCTCCAGCCCTGGATGTCTCCCACTCCACCACCACCCCCCCGCAGGCAGCAGCCGCTCCCCAACTTCCCTTCTGATAAGCCCCCCCCCACCTCTGATACAAGCAGAGGCTTCCCAGCAGGGCCTCCGGCAGCAGTGGGAGGGGGCCGTGCAATCTACCCGTCTTAACCACCTTCCTACCTGTTTCTGCTGAAAATCCCCAACCCTCAGGAGAAGGGAGGGGGTTGGGAGCCCGGGGGGAGGGGAGAACCATCCCAGAAATGTAAGTTAGCTTAGGGTTCGTCAGGGGTTTCTTTATGGGGGGAAGACCAGCAGCAAGAACTGGGCACAGCAAGAAACTGACCGGCAGCCCCAGAGGATGCTTAGGCCAGGCAGGAGGCCAGTCCCTCTACCGAAAAGGAAGGACCGGGATGACGTCCCAGGGTGTGTGTGTGTGTGTGTGCGCGCGATTCTTGAGGGCGGCCTCGCTGAAGCTTGGGGACCACTGCTGCTTCCTGGATGCTTCCCAGCCACAGCCCAGGAATTCCTGGGTGGTCCCCCACCCAGCTGCAATTAGAGCAGCAAAACAAGGAAAGGAGGAAACAGGTGGGGCTGGCCCACATCAAAGGCCCCAGAGCATGCAGGGCAGAGGTGATATTTCCAGAAAAGTGGCACACCCAGAGAGCGCCTCTTCCGCAGGTGCAGCACCCCTTGATACTGCCCGACTTGTTCTTGGCCTGCCGACAGAGTGAGCTCAGCCCCTGCAGGAGGGAGCCGGAGTGGGCGAGGGAAGGGTGGCAGCAATGGGGGGAGGAGGGAGGGGGGAGGGGTTCCATGGAAGAGCAGAATAGGAAGGGAGCCTGCTTTGGGGGCTGATCAAGAGGGGGGAGGAGGTTTAAAGATCAAGCAGGCCCCCCAGGTAGCAGTCTGGTACGGGGTTGGAGAGGTGCCCGCTACCAGCCCCAGCCTGGATCCTGCCCACCATGCAGCAGCGCCAATGTGCCAGACCGTGGTCAAATGTCTACGGAGATTCTCCGTCTTCCAGGTCATGGTCTGTCCCGAAGGGGCTTTTTTTTCTGGAGGCAATTGGACTTTCTTGTGTTTCTTTTGAAGATGTTTCACTCCTCATCCAAGATGTTTCGCTTGAAAGTCCAGCTGCCTCCAGAAAAAAAGCCCCTTTGGGACAGACGGTGGTCAGGGGGGAGCCCAGGCCTCCCATCAGCCTCACTGGCGCTTACCTCCCCCGTTCCCCCCCCCATTTGTACGGGCTGCCTGTCTCAGTGCAATTTCTTGAACGCTGCAGTGAAGGAGGCCTCACCCTCCCTCCGCTCAGGAGGAGTCTAGATGAATCTTTTCTAATTCACAAATGCGACTGTAGGAAGAGAGCAAGTCCATGGAAGCTTCTGCCAATTCTGAATAAAATGGGAGTCAGAAAAGGAGCTACCAAACTCCTCCGGGGTTTTGGCCACCACAGATTAATCTGTTACCCACAAAGGTGTTGGACAGCAGGGCTGGGCCCAGGGAGACCTGGGTTCAACTTTATCCTCAGCCACAGAAACTCGGCCTACCTTGCAGGGTGCTTGTTGCGTGAAAGAACAGCCTTCTTAAGCTCCTGAATAGAAGAAGGGATGGAAAGGTCAAGAAAGAGGTCATCTTCAGAGGCCCTGGGTCCAGATGGGCCACCTGGACAGCCTGGGGCACCTGCCGTACCGTCCCTTGACCACACAGCATCCAGACAGCCTCCTCATACTTCTTGTTCAATCCTCCAGCTTGGTCAGCCTGAAAGAAGCAGCCTGTCCTGGGATTTCTCTGGTCAGCTGAGCCTCCCAGCCCCAGAGAGAGAGAGCTGGGTTTCCACTGTCTTAATTTCCACCCTGAGCGTCTGCGTTCACCGCCTCTTCTCCGGAGTGAGGTTCCTCCGCACACACACACACCCCGGATCTGGAAGGCCCCCACCTGCTAGTGCTTTGAACCGGGTTGTTTTCATTTCTTTCCCTCCAGGTGGTTGTCCTGCCATTTCGATTTTGTTCATGGTTGCTTTTATTGTCATGTTTTAAATCATTTGTGAAGCATGCCTAAAGAGTCCGGCGACAGGTCCAAATTAAAATAATGCCGATGCTAATAAATCTAAATGCGATCGGGGAAAAGACCGGCCGGTGGATTCGGGGTCAGCGCGCCCGGGCCAGCTTCGCGGCCAGGAGCAGAAGCGACCCCCGAGCGCCCGTAGCGCGCTGCCTGCGGGTTTTCTGACCGGCCGGCCGGCTTCAAAGACTCCCCGACGTTCGTCTGGCAGGCAGCTCGCCCCACGCGGGATTCGCAGAAAGGCGGCGGGGGGGGGGATAGCTCAGCCGCCCCCGCTCCACCCCTCCGCGTCCCGCCTTCTTTGCAGCCGGCAGGGCCGGCCGTTTCCCCGGCGTGCGCGCGATCTCAGTCTGCGCGGGCAGAGAGCGCGAGCCGGGGCTGCCGGGGCGAACGCGGAGGCCCAGGGAGGCCCCGCGTGGCCCGATACGCGCGGCCGCGTGCTGGGGGCCGGCTGGCAGCCGCTTTGGGCCGCCCGGCTTGACGGAGCCGGCCAGGAGGGAGCGCCGGCTGCGGGCACCGGACCCGCCACGGGGAAGCTCCGCGCGGGCGTCTCCCGTCGTGCGAACCCAAGAGACAAATAAGGGCGGCGCCGAGAGAGGGGAAGGAAGCCAAATCGGACCGCGAGCTTGGCTCAATTATGCGCCCGGTCCTCCCTGTCCCCGGGCTGGCCGCCGCCCCGGAGACCCCCTCACCTCCCGGCTGCGAAAGAAATGGACGCTGCGCGGAGCCGGAACGGGGCGCGAGAAGGAGCGGCGCCTTCGCCTCCCTCGGGAGGGGCAACCCAGCGCGCTGCCGCCGCCCCCCCCCCCGTCTGTCCCGCGACCCGCGCTGGATGCGGAGCTTCGCGGCGGGGGCGGCTTGCCTTCTGAGCCACGATGCTGACGCGGTGGCCCGCTCCCCAACACAGGCTACTGTCGGGTGGGGTGTGGGGGGTCCCGCTTCTGTCCCCTCCCATTTGCCGCCTTTCAGCCCAGGCAATCGGCGAACACCGGCATATAATGGCTGTGGAAGGGATGGCGAGGAAGGTCAACCTGCCCGACGCTTCCCTCCCCCCTCCTCGCCTTTGCACCCCACTTCCTCCTCCCCTCCCCCCACCATTGAGTTGGGCTGCTCTTGCGTTTATAGCTGCCAATGGATGTTGCCCCACCAGAAATACTCCTACTAGTAAAAGGGCAAGCAAAGTACAGAGGAAGCATCTTGTGTGCGCAACAGCAGGTGAGGCTGCCACCCTCACGGCAGAGGGCAGGCCAGGTGAGGGGGAGGCTCCTGGTGGGGCAGAACGGTGCTCTCGGGCATCCCCCTCCCCCAGAGGAAGCGGCAGGAACGCGCTGGTTATCCGGAATGGATTCACCTGTCTGTAAACTTATTCTCCAAAGCCCCTGAGGGCAGGATAAGAAGCACGGAGAGCAAACTTCTTTTTTTTTTCCCAAAGAAATTTTTTATTATTTTTCATCATAAAAAACAATTATAATCATAGATAAACAGAATAAAAAGTAAAATCCCCCCCCCNATCTTTGCCATTTCAGCAAGATTCGAAACTTTCAATCTCCAGTCTTCCATTGTAGGCAGAATTGGGCTCTTCCAATTTTGGGCTATCAGCAAACGAGCAGCAGTTAAACAATAAAGCATCAAATTTATCTCTTTTGCATCTAAATCTTGCACAATACCTAAAAGAAACAGCTGTGGGAGAAAGATAATCCTTTTTTTAAAGATTTGCTGTAAGTTCCACCACAATTGTATCCAAAAGGCCTTAATAACCTTACAAGTCCACCACATATGAAAGGAGAGCAAACTTCTCAAAGAGAGATCCAAGCCGGAAGTCAGGAGAAGTCGGAGGAATTCTTGTAGCGAGGATCATTTTGTCTCCCAAAAAGGAAGGTGGGGGCAGTAAAGGAGTCGGATGACTTGGATTTGGTCCCCTCTAAAATGGGTGGAAGCAGCCACACAACTCCAAGGAGATCTCGATTTTAACAAAAGCACGGTGAAAAGAGTCAAGCAGGAACCGGCAGGGCCGATTTTAACAAACCCAAGAAACAGCTGGGGAAACCTTCACGCACCGCAAGGGTGGCGGAGCCTCAGCACAGCCCCCCTGCGAAGGAGGAGGGTAAGGAGAGAGCAGCCTCCAGGCCACTTCCAGGAGGAAGCAGAGGAGGAGGAGGAGGAGAAACAGAAGGAGGAGCTTATTGGAGAGGGAGGAGGAGCTCCGGACCATCTGGGAAGGGTCAGAAGGAGGTCAGGAGGGCAAAGGGGGAGGGGAGCTAAGCCGCAAGAGGGCCAAAATCCAGCCAAGAGGGCTCCCAGAGAGAGGGAAAGCAGGCGGAGGGTTGACCAGGCTAGAAACCAGGAGGTGGCGAGTTCTAGTCCCACCTTTGGCATGAAAGCCAGCCGGTGGTGACTGTGGGCCACTCATACTCTCTCAACCCAACCCACCTCACAGGGTTGTTTTCTGGGGAAATTAGGAGGAGGAAAGTGCCTTGAGTTATTTATGAAAATAATAAAGGTGGGGTTTAGCTAAATAAATAAATAATAACCCAGACCTCTTTGGATCCAGAGGAAGCTGATTTGAATACCACAGGAAGGGGAAAGGGACCTTCCGGCTAAGCTTCCAGTCCCCAGGCCTGGATGAAGGCCAAGGAGCTACAGGTAGTTCTCACGTAACAACCGCTTATTTAGTGAAGTGATAACAACACTGAAAAAAATGACTTTCCACCCATCCTGACACTTACACCTGTTGCAGCATCCCCGTAGTCAGGTGATTGCCCTTTGCGACCTCCCCAGGCAGCTTCTGATGAGCAAAGTCAATGGGGAAGCTGGGGGGGGGGTGTCCCTGCAATTCCTCAGTTAAGGACTGCTGGTGATTTGTTAACAACCAAACTGGGACTGCCGGAGCTGCCATTGGTTAAGTCAGCTTGGTGGGGTGATGTTTCCCCTAACAACCGCTCCACTTGGCACTGGGGTCACCAGCCCAATTAGGGTCATTAAGCATTTGCAAATGGGGGGGAGGGCAAGGGGTCCTGGAGAAGGTGCGCTTTAGGTCATCGGCTGGGCTCCTGGCTCAAGCAAACGCCCTGCACACACCGGAGGGCTTCCTCAGGCCTGGAGAGGTGACCTTGAGACGGCTTCTCTCCTCTCTCACGAGGGACTGGCTGCCCGGCGCCCGTCTGCCCTCCTGCCAACCCTTTGGGGACAAGCCCAGGACCCCCTCTGGCAGGGCCGCCCGGGCGGGTGCAAATCGGCTGCCGAGAACGGCGGGGGGGCGGGCGGTGTCTTCTCAACAGAGTCCCTTGTAGGCCAGCCGAAGAGGCCAGGTCTGAGCAGAGACCCCAGCCCACACTAAAGGGAAGGGGGAGGCTCGTCTCTAAGAGGGCTCCTCGCCTTCACCGCAACCAGCCCCTAAACACCGGAGCCCCCCGGCGGGGCGGGGGAGGTCGGCCGTCGGACGCCTCGAGGCTGGGGGTTCGGCGGGCTCGAGCCTGGCCACCGAGGCAGGGCCGAACCGGCTCGGGAGGCGGCGGAGGCGGGCGGTCCTCCGCGCCGCCCCGTGGTGACGCCCGGCTGCGCTGCGCTGCGCAGCGGGGACCGCGAGGCAAAGAGGCGCGGTGGCTCGGCGTCCAGCGGCCTCCCGGGAGCAGCGGCGAGCGGGGCCTCGTCCTCCGCTGCACGGCCCTGCCCGGCGCCGGGAAACATGTCGGGGAGCGCGGAGGCGGACCCGGCGCGCGCGGCCGCGCAGGAGGAGAGCGAGGACGAGAGCGAGGTGCTGGAGGAGAGCCCCTGCGGCCGCTGGCAGAAGCGCAAGGAGCAGGTAGCCGCGGGCTGGGGCGCCGCGGAGGAGTCGGCAGCCGAGCGCCCGCGCCGCTCCGCCCTCCCGGTCCCGGCGGCGGGAATCGCTCTGGGGGCGGGCGGCCCGGCTGGATGACCTCCGCCTGCGCCTCACCCGCAGGAACGCTGCCCGACAGGAGGCGTTTGTTTACTTAGAACCCGGTCGAGCTACCTTCCCCCGTCCTCAGACGCTCCTACCGGGCCAGGGATTTCCCCTTCCAGCCTTTGCCCACAACGCTCACCCCGCGAGGGAGGCTCGCTCGGACAGCCCAGCTTTCCGTCCGCACATCGGCTCCACCGCGAGCCCCCCCCCTTGTCAGCGCCTGGAGCTGCCTGGCGGGAGAGTGGGGTGCGGGGGCGCAGCCGGACCCCGCCAGTTCCAAGCTCTCAGTGGTGGGATCGGGGCTCCATCCCGGGACACGAGGGCCTCCCTTTCGCCCGCCGGCTCTTGTCACCAAGCACCCCCCACCTTCGGCTGTCTGCGGCGCAGTGGCAAGCCTCCCCCCCCCCGGACCTTTTGGAGCAGGGGAAGCGGCAGCTCTCCAGCTGGGGCGAGGCTCTCTTCCCCACCGCTGGCCAGCTCCCGCCCCCCCATCCCTCCCTCCCCCACCCCAGAAGGGTCTCCTAAGCCTCCATCTGGGACACCCTCCTTCCTGCTGGTGGAGGATCCTCACTTTGAAGGGGGAGGGGCAGTGACAAGGATCACAGCCTGACCGTCCCGGGGTCCTCCTCCTCCTCCTCCTCAGCCTGCCCACCCAGCAAAGGCATCCCAGAGTTTGGCCATTCAGCGCAGAGGCTTCCCTGGGCAGAGGGGTAGGAGAGGGGGCACACCGGGTTCCCTTCTGAGGATTCCTGCAAGATACCATCCCAGCCCTTGGGGGGGAGGATCTTACCTTGTTTGTCCTCCTCCCTGGGCGTATTTCCCCCCCCCCCCGAGCTGGTGGAGGTCTTGCCTCAAGCGGCTGCCCCATTAGGTACCCCAGGGTGAGCCTTACGGCTCCTGCCCTTTGGGTGAGCTGCCCCCACCCTTTGTCCTGACTCTGCCTGCTCCCTGGCAGAAGCAGGCTGCTCCCCCCAGCACCCTGCTCCCCCCCAGCACCCCCCAGCAGGCAGCCCCCCTTGTCCTCCAAGGGGCCTCTCCCAGAAAACAGGGGCGGGGGGGGGGAAGTCAGAGCGGAGAAACCAGCTTTGCAAGTATGTGGTGCTGCCTCCCAGCTGGGATTTCGGGCGTCCTTGCGCTTTGTTTGGCAGCACCTGGGCGTGGTTTGGAGAACTTCCGGGGTGAGCACTTTGTCTGCTCCATATCTCTGAGGCTGCTGCCCGCCCCTCCTCTTCACCCACAGCCCCCCCCCTCAGGGCAAGTGGGATTCCTGCCCGGCTCACCGCCCGGGCCTTGTTCAGCCAGTTCCTGGGCCGAGCCTGGCTTTAGCCAGCAGGGCCACCCAAGTCTCTCCCCCCCTTCTCAGGCTGGCAGCTCTGCCCACCAGGCTGACCCGGGGACCCTTGTGGGGAGCTGAGAGCAGCAGACTCCGGCTGGCTCTCCGAAGGGCCCCCCCCGGGCCCCTCTGCCTCCTGCGGGGCTCTGGGCCGCCTGAATTTCCTCCACCACATTTCCTCCAATGGCCCCATCGGGTCTGCTTGGAGGGGGCTAAATGGGGGAGCCCTCGGGGTTTCTGGTTGATTGCAACTGATCCCCCCCCCCGTTGCCGATTCTTCTCTAAGGGTCACTGTTCTAAGAAGGATCTTGCAGGGCTGGTCAGCAAAGGGAATCTGCTGGCTCTTTCTCTTCATCTGCTCCCCCCACCTCAGGAGAGGCTATGGGCCATCCCTCGATCGGGTGGAGCCCATGGGCTCGGCTGAACTGCTGCTGCTGCTGCTGCTGCTTATCGCCTGGGGGGCCCTGACCGGAGGCTTATCGGAGGAAGGCAGGGCTGGGCTGGGCTGGGCCTTTTCCTGGTGTGGCACTTCTCCTTTAGTCCCCAGTGCTGCCTCCCCTCCCCCCCTCCCCCCCCCCCAGAGCTTTGGCTCTGCTTCCCTGAGTTTTGCTTGTTGTGGCCTCAAAGGAAACCTTTGTTCTTGGGGCGTGGGGCAGCCTTGGGGCGTGGCGTGGGTGAGTGGCCATTTTGCCTTGCCAGAAAAGGAGCGATGCATCCCCCTGTCAGCCCTTCGAGGTAGACCAGGTCAGGAAATAGAGCCACCCCAGAGCCACCCCTTATTGGTCTGGGCCCCGGGAGAGCCCGGGAGAGCTTCTGCTCTGGCGAAGAGCTTGGGCAGGGGGGGGGTCTTGGTTTCCTGGTCACCCGCTTCTGTCGTGCCAGGCTAGGCTGATGATTTTGCAGGGGCTGCTGCTCAGCCTCTCTCTTTGTGGGCATCTCCACCTTCCCCTGCTGCTTCCTTGCTTCCTTCCTTCCTTCCTTCCTTCGGGAAGGGGACACAGAATCTGTGGGTCTAATTTCTAGGCCAGGTGAAGATCGGCAAAAGAGTTTTATGTCCCATCCTGATTTCACAGCACCAGTAAACTTCCCCGGGGGAGGGAAGCGGTGGGAAGCCTCTTGTAAGCGGCGGCAGTGTGGAAGCCCAGCTCCGTTGGCAGGGTGCCTGTCCCTCCACAGACCGTCCGCTTGGCCATCAGGGCCCTCCCTGGGCTCCCAAGAGAACCACCGTGCTGCCGGTTGGCCTCCTGAATCTTGCAGGCAGTTGCCATGGCAACGGCTCCATCCGAAGGCTGTGCTGGTACCCAGGCCAGGCTCTCCTTGGCGGTGGCAGCCCCCTTGCCCTCTCTCTGCAGGTGGCGGGAGGGAAGAGGGAAGGGCAGGGCGAAGGGTTCGCTGGTGGTCCAAGGTGGGGCTGGGCGTGGGGTGAAGGGCCCTTGAAGTGGCCGTGAATCCTCTCCTGGGCAGTGCTTTCCTTTCCCTGCCCGGGCAGGCATGTTTTTCCTGTGGTTGGTTGTTTATTTATTTGAGTGTTTTATGGTGAACACGTAGGTATAGATGCTAATTCAGTATCAAGAGAATTAATCAAAATGCCTAGAAATCCACTCTATAAATTATCCCTGAGAAATAGAGAATACTAAAACCCAGAGTCTCATGTTATCTGCCAGCTGCAAGGAGGCTGCAGGGGAATCAGCTGGATGAACTGCCCAAACACAGTCCGGGACAAGGAGGCGGCCTTCCCAGAAGCGAGTGGGGAAGGGGGCACAAGAAGCTGGGCCTGGGCAGAGAGGTGCTCTTCCCCCTCTCCTCCCTGGTCCCGCAGGGGTGCAGACCCCCCTTCCTCCTCCTCCTCCTCCTCCTCCTCCTCCTCCTCCTCCTGCTACTGCCAGAAAGCCACCCTGGCGCTGGGCTGTGCCCCCTCCCTGAAGTCTCCAGTCTCAGGAAAACAAGATGGCAGATCCCGCTGCTTCCTCCCTTTGCTGGCGGTCCTGCTGCTGAGCCCTGCCTCCTTATGGGCCCCAAGGGGGTGAGGGGAAGCTGCTGCCTTTGCTCCTGGTTCCCCTGAGCCAGGGGGCTCCCAAAGCGCCTGCTGCCAACCAGCCTTGGCTTCTACATGGGCAAACCAGTGCCCCCCCCTTTTTATTTTCTGGAAAGGCAGCCGCTGGCAGCCCTGCTGGCAAATGGCAGAGGAGGGGATTTGGGTAGCACCTTCAGGCAGCCACCCCACTCCTGAGGGGCCCTTATTTGGACCTGGGACTAGTTTCCTTAAGCAGCTCCTGGAAAGCTTGGAGGGGGGGGCTGGCCGCAGTCCCCTCCCTGGATGCCCAGCCAGAGGCTCCTGCCCTTGGAGGACCCAGGAGAACAGCTCTCTGCCCCATTTCTTCTGCTCACCCAGGCGGGCGTTGCCAGTGCAGTGGCTATCGCTGCAACAACACTGACAGGCTGAGCTTGGGGGGGGAGGGGTGTTCGGGGCACATCCTGAGGTTCCACCTGTTCTGGGTGGTGAGATTCTGTGTCACACGGGTGACGTGTGAGCCGAGGAAATGGGCTGATTCGGCCATCCCATTAAGGGCATGGGGAGGGGAAGGCCCCCTTTCCCCTCGGAGGGTGGTCTCTTTTTCGCTCCCTTCCAGTGGTGGCACAGCTGGAGGGCAGGGGATGGGCCCCTCTGGGTCTTCCCCCCCCCCAGAGCTGCCCTGTTTGCCCTAATCCTGCACGTGGAGCCGGAGGACAGGGCTACGGGCGCCCCAACCGCTTGGCTTCCCCTCCTCTGTCTCCGGGCAAGGAGGAGGAGGAGAGAACCACGCGGGCCTCAGGTGCCGGTCAGGCTCTGGAGCTGATGAGGCCATTGCTGGTTGCAGACAAGGTCTGGAGACCTGGGGAGGGGGGTCAGGGGAGGAGGGCAGTGGAGCCAGCCAGGGCTCTGCAACCTAGAAGAAAGGGGGGAACAGCCCCACCTTTCCCTCCTAAAGCAGAGGGGCTGTGTGCCCTTGCCTTTGCCAGGCAGTGGGGCAGCCCTATGAGGGGCCGCCTGAGGGACTCCATGCTGCATGCAAGGGGCAGCTGAGCCAAGACACGGAGCTTCTCCTGATGGGCAGGCAGGGCCCTGTGCCTCGACCTCCCCTCTGGCAAGACAGGGACGTGCCAGCCTGTTTCCTGGCCTTTTCCCAGGGGGAAGATCTGCTCTACAGCCAGGGGGGGGGCAGACTTGTCCAGATCCATCTCTGGCCTGGAAGACTGCAGATGAAATATTGCCCAGGCCGTTGGCTGGTTCTGGACCTTGTGACACAGGCAGGGTCGCGTGGGTGCCTGTGGGTTCTCTGGCCGGCCTGGCTGCTGAAGCTGGATGATGCCCACAGGTAAACCAAGGCAACATGCCCGGGCTCCAGAGCACGTTCCTGGCCATGGACACGGAGGAGGGAGTGGAGGTGGTGTGGAACGAGCTGCAGTTCACCGACAAGGCGGCTTTCACGGCGTACGAGGTGGGTGGGGCCCACAGGAGGAAGGGTGCCTGTGCTCAGAGCGCCCGTCTCTGGCTGCCCCCGGCAGAGGCTCCCTTCCCCTGAAGTGCCCCTTGCCCAACAGGAGACGATCAAGGCCACCTTTGAGCAGCTGGTGGTCGTTGACCACCCCAACATCGTGAAGGTGCACAAATACTGGCTGGACGTGAAGGAGAGCAAAGCCCAGGCGAGTGTGCGCAGGGTAGGCCGGGCTGCCTGAGGCCGGAGGGCTGGGCTCAGGGCAAGGGGCTCCAGGAACGTCCCTCTGAAGCCAAGAGGTCACGGGGGCAGGGCGCTGGGGGCAGGGTGAGGGCTGGCAGCATCCGGCAGGCCGCCGGATCAGGAAGTGGAGCTGGGAAGGGGCTTGAGGGGGACGCCTTCATTAGTCTCTCTCAAGGGCCGGGCTTGAGGGCTCCCGAGAAGGGGCAGCCTTCCCTGTGGGAGGAGAGGGGCCAGAGCCCCCTTAGTGCCTGGGCCCACTCTGACCCCTCCCCTGCAGGTGATCTTCATCACTGAGTACGTCTCCTCAGGCAGCCTGAAGCAGTTCCTGAAAAAGACCAAGAAGAACCACAAAGCGATGAATGCCAGGGTGGGTGACCCCCCCCTCACCCCGGCTGCTTGCGTCGGCCACCCTGGGAGCCCCTCCAGAAGGTTGGGCACAGGGCTTCTGGTCCTGTGGATGGGCCCTCAGGCTGCCAACCGCCTGGGAATGGAGGGGGATCTGGGTGGAGGGGCTGCCCGCATCCCGGCCTCCTTTCTCCCTCTGCTCTCTCCCCGACAGGCATGGAAGCGCTGGTGCACCCAGATCCTCTCAGCTCTCAGGTGAGTCCCGGGTCTCCCCCCACCCAGCCCCTCCTCAGCCACGATGCCCCTCCTGATGGCTGGCAGTGCCTGTCAGGCGCAGGGCTCCCCCAGCACTCTTTCCCTGCAGCTACCTGCACTCCTGCGATCCCCCCATCATCCACGGCAACCTCACCAGTGACACCATCTTCATCCAGCACAATGGGCTCATCAAAATTGGATCAGGTACGAGGGAGGTGGGCTGGGGCAGACCTTGGAGCCCCTGAAAGGAAAGCCAGCCAGGGAGACCCCTACCGCTCCCACAGGGCCCTGAGAAAGACCTGTGGCCTCCCCCTCCCTCCTGGGTCCTGAGGCCCTGATCATCTCTTGGTTGGACCGCTGCAACACGCTCTGCCCGGGGCTGTCCTTCAGAAGCTACAAGCGATAGAGAATGCAGCAGTGCAGACCCTTCTGGAGGGCGTGCATGTAACACCGCCATTGCCCGCTTGCTTCCGGGTCCAACTCAAGGGGTTGGTCATTACCTGTAAAGCCTCTTGTGGCCTGGGTCCAGGGTATCCGAGGAACTGTCTCCCCCAATAGGATTGGCCCACCCTGTTGTCCACAGAATTTGGGCTGGTGGGTCCAAGACAAGAAGCCATTTCTGCTTTGGCCCCCACCTTCTGGAATATTGGAGGTGAGCTTGGCCCCCACCCTCCTGGCCTTCCAGGGGAGCCTTGGCTCTGGCGGGTGGCCGAGGGCCCTGGTGGGGCGTTCTAGACTCAAGATGGCCAACAGGGTAAAGAGGAGCTGTCCACACCCTTTTCGCCTGTCCTCTTGGTTTTTAGCTTCTTGTTTTATTTTTTCTAATTTTAAGTGTTTCGTATTTTTACTTTTTCTTATTCTGTAAGCCACCCAGAGTTGCCGTAACGGTGGGACGAATATAAATATAAATATAATGAATAAATTGGGGGGCTCATTCCATTGCTTTCACGCCTGTGCATGCACGTATGTGTGTTGGCTTGATCAAGTTCCGCCATGCTTCCCATGAGGAGGAGAGTCAGGATGGTCCCTTCCTAGAATGTCCCACGGCGTATATTCATTCGGCCGAGAGTAGCGAGGGTTCAGTCTGGCAAGATTCTGTCTATGGTGCGTAAGCAAATAAAGAACTGACCTCTGGCTGAATTGCTGGTGGTCGTTCTTGGGCTTAGCCTGACGCATCGTCCGGGACTTGTTTGCAAACGCTGGGGTGACACAGCAGCTTCTGGGTAGGAGCCCCCACATCTCTGTAATGGCCTTCTCCTCTCTCCCCCACAGTCTGGCATCGTGTTTTTGCAAAGGGTAAGTGAAGCTGCCTGGAGTTGCCTCTTCCCGCCCCTCTCTGCTGGCTCCCGCATCAGAGTCAGGCCCTTCACCCTCACCTGGCTTCAGGACTGTGTCTGGGCTGCCACCCTCTGATGCAGGAAGCCAGCTCTGGAGGACACCCTCGGCCCCAGGCCGTGCTGAGGATTGGTGGCGTCTGCTCCAACCTGCCACCTTCCCCAGCGCCTTCCTTCCCTCCCGCAGCCCTTCCGCCCGAACTCCACAGTCCGGGCCGCACAGAGCGGGAAGACCCACGGAACCTGCACTTCTTCCCTCCGGAGTATGGAGGTGAGAGCAAGCCCCTTCCGGTGGGGGGAGGGGCATGGTCGTTTTGGGGCATGCCGGCTCCATGGGACGCTGTTGGCTTTTCAGAGACGGCCGACGGCACCGCGGTGGACATCTTTTCCTTTGGGATGTGTGCTCTGGAGGTAAGGGGCTGCGGGGGCAGAGGCCGAGGTTCCCCCTGGCCAGCTTCTGCTGCTGGCAAAAGGGGATCTGGAACCCAGCCGCTGCCTGCGTGGCCAACCCGGCTCCATCTTGGCCTCTCCCACAGATGGCCGTGCTTGAGATCCAGTCAAACGGGGACTCCTCCGTGACCAAGGAGGCCATTGAGCGAGCCAGGCACTCCCTGGATGACCCCAACATGCGGGTGAGAGGCAGCATGACCCCTCTGGGGTGGGGCAGGGGGTGACAGGATGACCGCGATCACCTTGGTCTCCAGCTGCCTGGCGGTTCCCATACCCCAGTCTTCTGGAATAGTGCATAACATTTCCACGGGCCTCAGAATTGCAAAATAATCCTGGTTGTTAAGTATGGGCACATGGATGTTACTCTTGTCCTCCTGGGGTTCTGCCCCCCCCTCGGGGTTCTGATGGACAGAGAGAGCTGGAGTTCATGTTATCCCTTCTTTACCATCTGCCCATTCAGTCACTCCGGACTAGAGAGAGGTCATATTATACAGTGTTGCAGGAACCATTTCATACAAAAAACACCCCCCGCCCTAAGTGCCATCCATCCATCCCTCTCTTGCTCGTTAAGAAGCAGGTGGCTCCTCACAGTCCTCTGGGTATCAGGCTTCACCCTGCTAAGAACAGGCAGCCACGTTTACAAGAAACCCAAGAAATTCAGAAGAGTAATATTAGGTGGAAGGCCTCCCAAGGAATTCCAGCGATTGCCCTGATTTGAGAACAAGCTCAGTGAGCAACGAACAACCAGCAACTGTTGATCTACCACCAATTTTGCAACATTCAGATTTGCTATCATCTTGGGGCGAGGAGTGGGGGAATCTCCACGACCTTTAGAACCTAATTCCAAGCAAAAATCACTAGATAACTGATTATGTAACGAAGTACAGAGTAAAGAGAAAGAAGGAAGAAAAAAAGAAAAACATATTGAGGTAGAGAGTGATGGGAAGGGAGAGGAAAAGGAAAAGCTGTACTGGGCCCAACTCTTACTAATAGAGAAGAAGTGATAGAGGGAGTTGAAGTTGCTGGAACTTTGGGTGAGAGTGACCACATCGTACTGGTATTCAATATAATGCAAACACAACCAATAATAGAACGTAATCCAATCAGTGTCTTAAACTTTAAAAGAGCAGATTTTAACAAACTCAGAGAGAGCCTAGGAAAGATTCCATGGATAAAAATCTTAAAAGGGAAAAGAAGCGTGGGAAACTCTGAAAAATATCTTCATAAAAGCCTAGTCCACCACAATATCACTGAAAAAGAAAAACAAGAAATCTAAGAAGAAACCACCATGACTGCACAAAAATCTCTCTGATAAACTCAAAGACAAAAAGGACAAGTACAAACAACACAAAGGGGGACACATAACTAAGGCAGAATATCAGCAGATAGCCCGAATCTGCTAAGGTAACGTCAGGAAAGCAAAGGCTCAGAATGAACAAAGACTTGCAACAAAAGTCAAAGATAATAAAAAAAAAAATTCAACATATAAATAACAGCAAACAAGGAAGCAGTCAGTCCACTAAAGAGGGAAGATGGCAAGGAAGGAACAGGCAGTAGGGAGAAAGCAGAGCTGCTTAACTTATTCTTTGCATCAGTCTTCACACAAAAATAAACTATAGCCCAATCTACCAAAAACATTACCATAAACTGTCTAGAAATTAAAATTAAAATAAGCAAGAAAATAGTAATAGAACACCTGTCTGACCTTGATCAATATAAATCTCTGGGTCCTGATGGATTACATCCCAGAGTTCTGAAGGAGACGGCAGATGTTATCTCAGAACCATTGTATCATATCTTTAAAAAATCCTGGAATTACCTTGAGGATTGTAAAAGAGCTGATCTGGTTCCCCCCTTCAAAAATGGGGGGGGGAAACAGACCCAGGAAACTACAGACCGATCAGCCCGACATCAATACCTGGAAAGATCCTGGAAAAGATAATGAAAAAAACAGATCTGCAAACATTTAGAAATAAAGTTATAACTAGAAGCCAGCAGGTTTTGTTAAAAAAAGATCACGCCAAACCAATCTTATTTCATTCTTTGAGAAAATTGTCAGATTAGTAGATCTGCAAGATGCTGTGGACATAATATACTTAGACCTCAGTAAGGCATTCGACAAAGTAGACCAAAACCTACTTCTTGGTAAGCTTGAAAAATATGGGATAGACAGCATCTCCACCAGATGGATTTGTAATTGGCTGACAAACAGTACTCAATGAGTAGTCCTGAATGGTGCTATATCTACATAAAGGGAAGTAAGCAGTACGGTACCACAAGGTTCTGTCTTAGATCCAGTATTCTTCAATATCTTCATAAATGACTTAGATGAGGGAATAGAAGGGGAAATCATCAAATTTGCAGATGACACTAAATTGGCAGGAATAGCCAACACCCCAGAAGACAAGCTCAGGATCCAAAAGGATCTTGACAGACTTGAACGATGGGCCTTATCCAACAAAATGAATGTGGAGAAAAGCAAAGTTTTATATTTAGGCAGGAAAAACCAAAGGTACAAGTACAGATTAAGTGAGACCTGGCTCAAAAACAGCAACTGTGAGAGGGACCTTGGAATCCTAGTGGACAACCACTTAAACATGAGCCAGGCGTGTGCAGGAGCATCCAAAAAAGCTAATACAATCCTTGATTGTATAAACATAGGCATAGAATCAAAATCACGTGAAGTATTAGTATCACCTTATAAAACCTTAGAAAGGCCACACCTGGAATGCTGCATCCAGCTTTGATCACATTACACACAAAAAATGTTGAGACTTTGGAGAAGGTGCAGAGAAGATCAAGTAAGATGACTAAAAGCCTGGAGACTAAAACATATGAAGAATGGTTGCAGGATTTGGGCATAGCCAGTCTAGAGAAAAGAAGGACTGTGGGGGGGGCATGATAGTAGTATTCTGATATTTGAGGGGCTGCCCCAAAGAAGAGGGGGTCAAGCTATTCTCCAAAGCACCAGAAGGCAGGACAAGAAGCAACGGATGGAAACTAATCAAGGAGAGAAGCAACCTGGAACTAAGGAGAAATTTCCTGACTGTGAGAACAATTAACCAGTGGAATAGACAGCCTTCAGAAATTGTGGGTGCTTCATCACTGATGGTTTTTAAGAAAAGACTGGACAGCCCCCTATCTGGAATGGTATAGGGTCTCCTACTTGAGCAGGGGGTTGGACTAGAGAAGGGGACCAGTACCAGGCCGTGGCATGCCAGCAACCAGTCTGCACAAACAATCAAAGCCCCATCCACAGAATGCAGGCAGCACACAAAACCACGCCCCCACCATTCTGCGGGAAAAATCTTTCTCCACTGGTGCGCAAAAGATTGGGGACCTCTGGACTAGAGGCTATCCAAGATGCCTTACAGCTCTGTTCTGAATTGAATTTTTTCACACTAAACGTGTGAAAACTAATCAGTGGGAGACCTCCAAAAGACAGGTTACTCCAGCCCTGGACTACGTATAATGCAACATCTGGAGGCAAAAGTAGAAGGGATGCTTATGGAATCTGTAGATGACAAAAGCAGACAATGCCCTAGAAAACAAATTAAATTCAATAGAATAGAATAGGATAGGATAGAATAATAACTTTGTCAGTTTGAATGTACACTAATAAGCATATATTAAAATGAAATTTCATTGCATACAGCTTTCAAATGGTCACCACCTCCAATATACACTACATAAATATGACAAAAAATAAATACCAAAATATGCATATTCCCACATACATTATATGACACAGAGAGACAACACAGTCTAGTTTGGCCAACATGATCGCCAATGTCCAATAACAGATATGGCACAAGAAGAAGAGCATGGTGAGATAATCCTAACGGACAAGAGTTCTTCCTTCAGGAAGTCAGGGCCAGGCCTGCCTCAGCTTGAGCCTCTAAGAGAGAACGATCCTTAACTCCACTTGTCGGGAAAGGTGGAATCTACTAGAGGTGAAGTGAAATACGGTAGTGCGAAGCCAGAAGTGAAATTCAGGGACCCAAATCCCCAAGTCAAACTTCGTTGCCTGCCCATGCTGCCCCCCCCATGTCCAATCAGATTCAAAGGAGACATTTTCTGAAGGGGGGGGCTTCAAGGGTGGGTTGCAATGCAGCTGTCTTCCGTTCCCAGCTGGTTGACCTTGAGACCTAAAGAGTGAAGTTTTCCTTTTTCCTTGAATCCTCCCCCGCCATCCAGACCCCCTGGAGTTCATGGCAGTCTGGCCCTCAGTCTGCACTGGCAGCTGACAGTCAGATGTGCAGGCATTTCTATTTTGGGGGTGGGGTGGGGTGGGGTTCTTGATAAATCACAGGGTGATGAAGTTGTAAGAAAGGCAAGCACAATTTTAGGTGGCCTCCACAGAAACAGTTGGTTCCACTTCCTGCTACCTCAACAAGACCCACCCTGAGAACTGAGATTGGCTGCAGAGAACTTAAGATCCTTACATAAGAAACTGCTGCAGTTGAGTGAAAAGTAATAAACCGGAGGTGGGGAGCTGAAGAAAAACGGGATGAAAACCGAGGGAGCAGGGGCAGCCAGAGCCTACGCGTTGTCCTCCTCATTTGCTGTGTTTACACAACAGACTTAACCGGGTCACGGGCTTAAAGGGCTCACCCGCCGTACCTCCACTCACCTCTGAGGTTTGTTTGTTTGGGGGCTTAGTGTGGTGTGAACCTGCCCTGCCTGATGAGGCCCATTCTGATGATCCCTAAAATGGGCCCCCACCAGGCTCGGCCAGGGCAGGTCTGCCACCTTTGTCTTCAGACGGGAGAAGGGCACCACCTCCTGCTCTGGGAATGCCGGCTCCACGCTGGAAGGGAACCTTTCCGGCTGCCACCGAGCGCCAGAGAGCTTTTGCTTGCAGGATTTTCTGTTCATTGAACCAATCTGTGCGCCAGTTCGACATTCGGCACCTCTCAAAAGCTTGCATGAATAGTTTTCATCAGACATACGAAATACCATGATGTGTAATTGGAAAGACCCTGCTTGGCCAGTTGCCCCTGCCCTCCTTTCAGAGTTCCTGGGCTGGAGGTGTCTGGTCCTCTGGATGCTCTGCAGGTCAGAAGGGCGTGGTGGTGTCGGCGTGGCTGTTTTCTGCCAGGATGAGCTAAACATAGCTAATCAAGACACCTCGGCCCATTTTGGGCAGGTTACTCCTTCCTACTCAACCCTCAACTGTCCCTGTGCAGGGCTGGGCTGAGCTGCCTGCCCCAGGGTGGGGGCAAGAGAGGCTTTTCTCTCTGTAACCATCTCCCCCCTCTCCCTCCTTTCCCCCACCCCCCATGCAGGAATTCATCCTGGGCTGCCTCCTCCTGAACCCCAGCCAGAGGCCCACGGCCCACGACCTGCTGTTCCACCGGGTGCTTTTTGAGGTCCACTCCCTGAAGCTCCTGGCTGCCCACTGCTTCATCGCCCACCAATGTGAGTTTGGGGGGGGCTGGGAGCAGGGCAGGTGGGAAGGGCGGCCGTGTGGAGGAAAGGCCGGCTGCCCCTGGCTTGGAGTTCCAGTCCTGTGTCTTGCAGACCTGTGGCCTGAAAATGTGGTGGAGGAGAAAACCAAGGAGCTGGATCTCAGCGAGGTGATGGCAGAGATTCGACGGGCAGGGCGGCTGCCTGTGCAGTGGAGGTGGGTCTGGCCCTGAGCAGCGCCCTCAGGGAGGCTCAGGGCCTGCCAGTTGCCACCTGGGATTCCTGGCTGACCTGGGTGGTCGCAGGCAGAGATCCAAGGCTGACCCTTATCGCCCTGCCCCCTCCCTCTCCAGCAGGGGAGAGCCTAGAGGGCAGGCAAAGCAGAAGCCAGGTCCTGGGTGCACCCGTCTGTGGCACGGAGGCTGCTGGCAGCCATGGCACCTTGGACCCTCCTGGCTCTGTTGGGCGTCTGCAGCTGCCACAGACACCTGGCCTAACTTTGTCCTCCCTCCCCTCCCCCAACCTCCCCAGATATTCAGAGGTCTCCTTCCTGGAACTGGACAAATTCTTGGAGGACGTCAGGTGAGTTTCTCCATCTTCCGCTTCTCCCTCTGCAGCCACCCCACTGTCCTTGCTGGGACCCCTTCCCTGACCCACCTCCCTCTTCCTGCCAGGAATGGTATCTACCCCCTGATGAACTTTGCCACCATCCGGCCCCACACCCTGCCACAGTCCAGTTCCCAGGCCCTGGAAGACCCCCAGAAAGCCCAAACCCCCACACCGGAGCCTTTTGATGTAGAGACGCGGAAGGTGAGGTGGCTTCTATGGATCAGCAGCCCCCTCCCCTTGTTTGGAGCCCAAGGAGGCAAAAGGGGGGGGAGGGGCTGCCTCTGGGACTCTCCTCTCCTCCATCCTTTGCACCACTTCAGTCTGTTCCCCCCCCCGCAGTGAGTGAGGAGGAGGCGGACCTTCCTCAGGGTGGGCAGCAAGAGGTGGGGTCAGGAGCCCCAGGAGGACACTGCTGACGTGTCATGGCGATGGGGGGGGACGACTAAAGTTTTGACAGGAGCAAAGTCCGTTTCCCCTCATCCCCTGCAGGGACGGCTCACGTGGCCCCAGAGACCCTCACAAAATGGCTACAGGCCAACACCCGATGCTGCACCCCCATTTCTCTGGGGGGAAAAGACTAAGCCGCCTGGCCGCCCCTCTTGGCCGGCTGGGGGGCAGGCGGGAGATGCGTGTTTCTTGGGAGGGGGCTCTCAGCCATGGGAGATGCTCCCACGCAGGGCCAGGGAGCCGAGCTCGGGGAAGAGCCCCAGGAGGGGCAGCGTCCTGCACCCCCTACCAGCAGGGCCTTGGCTGGGGGGCAGGGGCTCAGGAGGGGGCTTCTGCTGAGGGCTGCCTCTGCCCCCACCAGGTGGTGCAAATGCAGTGCAATGTGGACTGGCTGGAGGAGAGGCGGCAATGGCACGTACGTATGGCCCGGGGAAGCGCTTGCAGCTGCAGGCTGGGGGAGCGCCAGGCCAGGCATCCTGGCAAGCGGAAGCCGGGCCTTTTCAACAACCCCCCCTCACCCTGCATTTACCTAGGTGCCCCTTGGGGTGGGGGCAGCACAGTCCAAAGGCGCTCTCAGGTGGGACAAAAGTCATTCTATAAAGCTTGCTTATCTTTGAAATTGCGCTCCAAACAGCGACACCTTCTCCGGTAAACGTTCGCTTTGCCAAGAATCCTTTCTTAGTAGTTTTATGGATAGGTTTTGGAAGTGCCCTGCTCTCCTTCCTCTGCCCCAGAGGGCCACAATTCATGCCAATCTGTGCCTCCCCAACAGCTGACCCTCCTCCTCATCCTGGAAGACAAGCTCCATCGCCAGCTGAGCTACGACCTGCTCCCCAGTGAGTCTCACCCGCTTCCCTCCTGCTGGGGGGCACAGAGGTGGGGGGATGGGCAGCGATGCCAGCTGTGCCTTCGGATCCTGGACAGGGTCTCCCCCTGGGTTCCTAAGGCAGGTGCAGCTCCCTCCTTGTCCTGAGGAGAACCTGGAAAAGGCCATCCCACCCCGGGCCCTCCACCGCCCCCCGCCCCCCCCCGCTGCATGGGGATTTCTTTATTCACGTGGCTAGGTGGCCATGAAATGTTCCAGCCTGAGGAAGGCCTGTAACAGGAGATCCCAAAGGCCTGCTGAAGCAGCCAGGTGCCATGCTTGGCAAAAATTGGTCTCCCCAGGGAAGCTGGCCCAGGGGCCACACTCCCTAGAAGCAGGGCCCTGCGAGGAGCTTCTCTTGGGAGAAGCAGCCCTAGAGACACTCCAAACCTTGAGGGGCTTCACGAGGGACCCCGAGGCACCTTGATTTGCCCTCGGAAACAAGCTGGGAATCAGAGTGGCTCTCACAGCAGAGGGGCTGCCTTGCAAAGGCCGCTAGCTGGCACAGCAGGCGGGTCCCTGCAAGGGCTCCCCAGCCACCCCGCCCGGCCCCTGAACCAGCTTTGCAGGAGGCCCAACGGCCGACCTGGTGAGGCTGGCAATCCCTGCTCCTCCACAGGCGACAATGCCAGGGACCTGGCGGCTGAGCTGGTGCAGTACGGATTCATCCGCCAGGTGAGCCTCCTGCACCCCCCACCATCCCTGAGGCGGCATTGGGGGCGGGGGGGGGGGTTCGCCCGGCAGACTTCAGCGGGTGTGTGCGTGTGTGTGTGTCCAGCAGCACAGCCACAGGACCACCGCCCCCCCCCTTGTGTAGCCCTCGGGAGCTCCATGGGGCTGGAGCTTTTACACGTCCCTCCTGCCAGGGGGCTCTGGGTGGGGTGGGGGACCCCGTGGAAGGGAGCCCTTGCGGGGGGTAGGAAGGAGGAGGGGGAGGGCCGGGACGCTCCCTGGGGCCTCACCCCTCCCTCCGCTCTCTTCCAGGACGACTGGGAGAAGCTGGCGGCGTTCCTGGAAGGCGCCCTGCACCGGCCCCAGCCCCCCCCCGCCCGAGGCGCCGGCTCCAGCCCCGAGACCGGCAGCCAGGACGGGCCCTGAACCGGCAGCGCCCGGGCGAGGGAAGAGGAGAGGAGCGGCCGCCCTGCCTCCTGCCTCCCCCCTCCCGGCTGAGGGGCCGCGGGCCGGGGGCGCCGCCGCCGCCGCCCAGCAGCCGCTTCCCGGGATCGCGCACGGGGGGAGGGGGGGCAGGCGGAGAGCGGCAGATCCTTCAGGCGGCCGCCGCCCTTGCCCCGCCCCGCGTCCAAGCGCCGCCCACCCGCGCTCTGCCAGCTCTTGACGCCTCTCCCCCCCCCCGCGCGACACGCTCCCTCCGAGGGCGGGTGGGCGGGGCGAGCGGGAAAGGGCTCCGCCGCGTCCCGAGGACGCCCCCTACAGGCTCAGCGGGGCGGCTGGCGGCAATCAACAGGCTCGCGCAGGCGCCCTGGCCGCCCTCCCCTCCGGAGCCGCCTCGCGTTCGCCCGGCCTCCCGCCGCCTGGTTCTCGCGAGACTCAGGAGCGCGGGGCGCGAGGCGGCGGCGGCGGCGGCGAAGATGGCGGCGGTTGCGGCGACCACCACCACCACCACCACCGCGGCGGCGCTCTCTCTGGTAAGCGGCCGCGCCGGGCCGGTCGGAGCGGAGGAGAGCCGCGCCACGGAGATGCGGGGCGTCCCCGGCGGAGCCGCTGACGGGGCGGGAGGCGGAACTGCATTTCCCTCCCCCCGCGCCCCCCTTTCCCTTCCACGCGGGAGGGCAGGCCGGCCTCCTGCCCCCCCTCCGCCCTCGCCCGTTGCAGGAGGCGCGCCCGGACGGACCCCCGTCCCAGCCAGGCCGTTTCCGGAGCCAGGCCGCGCCCTCTGGGTAGGGTTGGGCCCCGAGCCCCTCCCGGAGCTCGGCGGGCCCCGAGGCCCGGGGTGCCTTCCGGGCCGCTGGGCGCCAGCGGCAAATCGAGGGGCCCAAGCCCGCTGCACGTGGGGGCTGCATGGGAATTGGGGTGGGGTGAAGGATGGGGCGCCCCCTAGGCTGAGGCCTCAACCCGAAGAAAGGCGCCTCCCCCCTCCGCCCCCCCCAGGCGGGCCCCCGATGCTGGGGGGGCTCTGGCCTGGGCTCCCCCGACTTCTGCGCCCCCCCACGAGCCTTCCCAGCAAAGGGCAAGGCAGAGGCCGATGACCTAATGGCCGGGTCCCCCCAGTCGCCCTGCAGGAGGGTCTCCTGAGCGGCTCCCCAAGGGACACCTGCCGGCATGCTCCCTCCTGCCCTGGGGCTATTCACAACCCTTTGGGTCCAGCCCCCCCCCGTCCTTTTCACAGCAGCTCTCCCAAGGCCCGTGGGTCAAGAAGCCCCGCCCCGCCTCGCCTCCCCCCCCCCCAAGGGCTCCTGAGCCACGAGGTTCCGTCCGCTTTCTTAGAAACCACAGACTGAAACCTTTGCCAGATAAGACTGTTGGACAACGTCGTTTCGGACTTTTTCTAGCTGATTTCTAAGTCAACAAAGGCGAAAGATTCCCTCTCTGCAATATTCTCTCCTAAGAACTCACAGTGGTCCTCCATGGATAGTCTGACCATCTTTCCCTAGATGATCTGGATCATAAAAAGTGAATCTTGAGGACTTGGAAAAAGTTCCCTGCATTTTCAACTTCACCACCTCTGGATTGGGCCTCTGCACAACCTGGCTGGTGGAAATGGCCAGGCAGGGAACTGGGAACTTGATTCAAGCTGTGGTCAATCCATTTGAGGGAAGGTGAGGCCCCAGAAGTCCTGAAAGAGATGTAGGTCCATCCACTCCTCAAAAAGCTAAATCTGAATCCAGCAGTTATGAATAACTTCCATTATATCCCCAACCTCCCCTTTTTGGAGAAGGTTATTAAGAAAGAGGTGGGGCTGCAGTTATAAAAGGCTCCAGAGAAAATGGATGACAGTCCGGTTTCATACCTGACCGTGGGATAAGAGACGGCATTGGTCCCGCTGATGGTTGACCTGTGGAAGGACTCGCATGAAGGGAGTGCAAGCATCCTTCTCTTCCTAGACTGTCCAATGGATTGCGATGCTGCCAGGCACAGCATCCTCCCGAACCACATCTGAGGACTGAGAGTTGCTCTGGTAGGTCCACTCCTACCTGATGGTTTCCGTTGGGCGCAGCAGAGGAAAGAGTCTAGTTGCCAGATTCTCTGTTACGGAGTGCCCCAAAGCTTCATCCTTAACTCTGTGGTGTTTAACGGTTAACTTTAAACTCTCAGGAGAGGTTATAGTTTGGGGTGAGTTATTATCTGATACATTGTAAAAGTGTACAGCACCACCCTGGGCCCAATCACTCCTATAATCCTCTCCTCCCCCCATCTTTTCACCTCTCCCTCCCTTGGGGGTAACAGACACCCTTGCAATTTCTGAAAGCAGAAATCAAACTTTCACTGCTAGAACCTGGTAAATGCACCCTTGGAATCTTGAACTGCAAAACATTCAGCCATAGTCATGGGCGATAGGACTTCATGGCAGTAGAAAATTAACGGGAAAGGGAACTCAGAGCTCAAAAAGCAGATACCAAATGCCCAGCTACAGTCAAGTCCAATGGGGACAAAATGTCAGATACTGCAGAAGCGAAATGGTTACTCGCTTAAAAAAGGTCCCGGTTACCTTGCAGGAGTCTGTATTGTCTGATAGGAGGTCAAGAAGGTAGAAGTACAGAATGAATGGTGGTTGCAAAGGTTTCTAAGAGCCACAAAAAGGGCTTTAGGTTAGGGATGTGCAGCAGAAAAGGTGATTCAGAGGGGAAGGTGGCATGTAGGTCTCTTCAGTTCCACATCAGTGGCTTAAGGGCATTGAAAATAATGGGGTAGGGGGAGGAATCCGTGTTTGAGCTACTCAAACAAAAAAGAAGAGAGGTGACTTCCCTGTGGATTTTCCAATTAAAGAGGATGTATTTCCCCTGAAAATTGTGAAGGGCAGAATGAAGGATGGGACTAAAAGCTGAGGCTGATAATTGCACGATTAGGAATAGAAGTTGGGCGGTTAGGCTGATCTCCAAGCTCGGCGATTCGGCTGCCAAATGGAGGCAAAACATTTGCAGCCAAACCACCAAGCTCGGAGAACAGCCCAGCCACCAACCGGAGCTACTAATATTCAAACAGATCTCAAGGAATATAGGTACTCCCCACTTACTGCCTCATCCAGCAGCTGCTCAGAGTTACAGTGGCCCTGAAGAGGTAGGTTCACAAGAGGTCCTCCAACTTGCAGCTATCGCCACGTTCCCAAGTCAACGTGATCGCAGTTTAAGCACTTTGCAACCCCTTTACAATGATAATGGTATCCCACGGTCATGTGATTGCCACAGCAGGCTTCCTGCAAGCAGAATCAGTGGGGAAGCCGGCAGGAAGTTGCAGGTTGGGGGGGGATGTCATGTGAGGAGGTTGTGCTTAATGACCCCAAGTGGTTTGCCTAACGACTACAGTTGTGAGGTCAATGTGGCCATGTGAGGTTTCACTAAAAGACTGTCACTCAGTGATGGTATTCTAGTCGCAATTCTGGTTGGTAAATGAGGACAACCGTTGCCTTTTTTCCTCCTTTCAATGGGTTAAATCAGTGGGAAATAACTGAACATCTGGACAACCCCTTATGTAATTGCTGAGAAATGCTGCACAGCTGCATAAAGCATCAGACGGCTAGCAGGGAGTGATTGGGTGAGAGGCAGGGACCCAGAGAATGGCTTTCTCAATTTAAGTATCAAGCAATCAGATTGTTCTGAATTTACTACGATGCTGGTCCTTTCCCTCCCCCTCCCATCTGAGTGAAACTGGGCCTCCCTGCCCCCTCCGCGTGGGTCTCCTCTGTTCAGGTGGGCTTTCATGAGTGTCTCTCCAATTTCAGGGCACCGAAACGGTCAAGGTGGAAAATGGGCAGAGCACGTCAGCCAAGCTGGGGCTCCCTCCTCTCACCCCGGAGCAGCAGGAGGCTCTTCAGAAGGTGAGCAGCCCGACCGAGGTCGTCCAGCCTAGGCACAGCCAGAGAGAGAGAGAAGCACGGGCGAGGGTCTTCTCCTTTCCCGCCAGGGCCCTGCCAGGAATGTACAGCCGCCTTCCACACGACTGGGCTATAACCACATTTGGGGATTTCATCCAGCTAATCAGTGAGGGGCTAACAGATGCAGAACAAATGAATGGGCATTAACACGATTTAGCCCAAAACTGTAGCTGTGTGGACACCAAGAAAGTTGGTGCTTTTAGGGCAAATGTGCATCGCTTTGTGCTGATGGCTGTTGAGTTACATTCTGTGTACATATATTTGTATGTAATTACCCACTCGTCCACCACCCCCCTCTTCGTAGGACTAAAATCCAAAACAGAACTCGGAATGGACCCTCCGGGTCCCCCAAGTAGCTGGGGCCAAACCCTTCCTGGAGTAAAGCAGCTTTAACTAATACTTAGGAAATTGACCGGGTGGAGGGCTGTCTGGAATGAGGAAACCTGCCCCGAGTTCTTTGGCCTCTTAAGAAGGGCTGGGCCGGCAGAGGATACTGGACTCCCAGTAGAGAACCGGTAAAAAAGTGTCCCACAGAGGCGAAGGTTTAAAATTCCTTGTCGGAATCGGTAGGAAGTGTATTGAAAATGAAACGGACCCCATAGGAAGGACCAGCTGATCAGATCGTGTTCGGACTTCTTCCTATTACTCAAGATCAGTCTTGCTTGAGAAGAACAGTAATAATAATAATAATAATAATAATAATAATAATAATAATAATTAATAAAGTTGGAAGGGACCTTGGAGGTCATCTAGTCCAACTTCCTGCTCAGGCAGGAAACCCTACACCATTTCGGACAAATGGCTGTCCAGTCTCTTCTTAAAAACTTCCAGTGTTGGAGCATTCACCACTTCTGGAGGCAGGTGGTTCCACTGGTTAATTGTTCTCACTGTCAGGAAGTTTCTCCTTAGTTCTAGGTTGCTTCTCTCCTTGGTCAGTTTCCATGATCCGTTGCTTCTTGTCCTGCCTTCAGGCGCTTTGGAGAATAGCTTGATTCCCTCTATTTTCCAAAGCGCCTGGCACAGCTGGGGAAGGTGCACGAAGAATCACCAACCTTATCAGGGGATTGGGGCCGATTTCCTCTAGGAAAAGTGAGGGAGGGTCCTTTTTAAGCTCAGAGGAGAGGCAGCCAAAGGTTTATGAAGTCACGCACACTGTTGGTGACGGGGAGGGTGGGGTTTCTCCCTCTCCCAGTGGCAGAACTGGGGTTGATGCATGGCAGCCCAAGGCAAGGAGAGTGCTGCTGCTTTACCAGCTGGCGGGCACTGGTAGGAGAGGAGGCCAATCCCCCCTCCTGCATTGGTGCTGCTGGGCTTCCTTGGGGCATTGAGTCAGTCCCAGGGGACCCTGCAGGCTGGGCCAGAGCTCCACTTCGTGGCTCCCCAGCGGCCAGGCAAGTGTTCTGGTCTGGCTGGCTTGGGGAGCAGCTGAGGGGAAGGCCAGCGCCGTCCCAGAGTCTTGTTCCCAGGTTTGTTGCAGAGGTTCCATCAAGCTCCTGCTGGGCGAGAGTGTCCTTCCTGAGATGGTCTCCAGCGGAGAAAGTGATACCTGGGCAGGGATTGTTCCTTCAGGAAGACCACTGTGTGAGGCCCATCCTATGTTACTGTGGAAATAAATTAGGGAGCTAGCTTTATATATTTACTTAAAACGTTTATATAGCTGCTCATCTTATATTGAACTCTGGGTGGCTCCGTTGCCAACAATCGGAACAGCACCAATGTTAAAAACGACATAATACAGATCTTATACGGTTCTAAAACTCTCATTCCTATAAAACCTCTTAACTGAGAGAAATGGTGCAGAGTAGAGTATAGAATAGAATAGAATAGAATAGAATAGAATAGAATAGAATAGAATAG
>NW_015386856.1:143379-152132 GCF_001527695.2 Protobothrops mucrosquamatus | reverse complement strand
AACCATTTTTCTTGTCTTGCCCTCTGGTGCTTTGGGGAATAGTTTGACGCCCTCATCTTTGTGGCAGCCCCTCAAATACTGGAACTCTGCTATGTCTCCCCTATTTCTTCTTTTCTTTAGACTGGCCAAACCCAAGTCCTCCAGCCGTTCTTCCTATGTTTTAGTCTCCAGGCCTTGGATCATCTTAGTTGCTCTTCTCTGAACTTTTTCCAAAGTCTCAACATCCTTTTTGTAGTATGGTGACCAAAATTGGTTGCAGTATTCTAGGTGTGGCCTCCCTAGGGTTTTATAAAGCGGTACTAATACTTCATGTGATCTTGATAGGACAATCATTTTTGAACCAAGGCTAACTTAACAGAATGGGTCCAAGAAGTGGGACCCATAACTCCCATGGAATTGAAATTTGGCAAATTTTATAAAACATTTTATGACATAAAATTATTGTAAGGTATTTTACGACATAATAGAAAACGGTCCCCCTGGCCTAATGGGGGGGGGCTGACGGAGGGAGGCGGGTGCGTGTGACCAGGGAGGGTGCTTCGAGCTGGAGGTTTGCCAGCTGCTGGTCTCTGTGACTTTGGTTTCTCCCCTCTCCCTCCTCCCAGGCCAAAAAATACGCGATGGAGCAGAGCATCAAAAGCGTCTTGGTGAAGCAGACGATTGCCCACCAGCAGCAGCAGCTCACCAACCTCCAGGTGAGGCCCTGCCAGGACGCCCTTGCCTTTGACGTGCCCTCCCCTCCCCCTCTCCTCCCCCCTCCCCAGGGCAGCCCCTTATGCACTTAGAGCCACTGCCAATCCTGAGATCTGCCTGGAGTGCTGCCTTCGGCTTGCCATGACGTCCAGGCCTAGACACTGCCGCCTGCGGAGGGAAGCTTAGCTGCCTGGAGAGAGAGAGAGAGAGAGAGAGAGAGAGAGAGAGAGAGAGAGAGAAAGTGTGTGTGTGTGTGTGTGTGTGTGCGAGAGAGAGAGAGAGAGAGAGTGAGAGAGAGAGAGAGAGAGAGAGAGAAGCTGGCGTGGGAGGCAGCAATCAGCCTCACACAGGCAGGGAGGAGCAGGGAGGGTCTGTGGTCTTGCAGGGCAGCGGGAGGGGGGCTGCTAGCTGCTGTCTGAGCCCCTCTTCCTGAGGAGTTGCAGGGTGGGGCGGCTTGGGGCAGCTCTGGCTGCTGCGGGTGTATGTGTGTGGGGGGCTGTCCCTATAGCTAGTTGTCTGCTGAGGGCTAAAGACTGTCCTGGACCTCCCTGCCTCGGCTGCCCAGGGTCGGCCGGGGGTGTTCAGCGAGGAGGAGGAGGAGGAGGAGGCAGTAGGCAGGCAGGCGAGGCCTCTTTCTCCCACTTGAGTTTTGACAAACCCCGTGGTGTGCTCAGCTCCCACAGACTGAACTCTGTCTTTACTGTCTTTCAGATGGCAGCAGTGACAATGGGCTTTGGAGATCCTCTCTCACCTTTGCAATCGGTCAATAGACACATTCACTTCTTCTGGGCACTTGGTCTTAGTCAGGGCCTAGCCTGGGGGAGGACGTAGCTGTGGCCTCCCTCTCCCGCCAGTCCCCTGCTCTGGATATTACTCCCCCCCCCCAACCAGCCAAGGCCAAGTATAAGCTCCCCAGTGGAAGACCTTGAGCTGGGGGCAGCTGGGATCCCTGGAGGTACTGGGCAGAGAGAGAGACAGAGAGAGAGAGTGAGAAAGGAAGGAAGCATTAGTCTCAAGCAGCGGGAGAACTGCCTTTCTAGGGATGCTGAGGTCCTGGCCTCAAAGTAACTGCCAAGGTAACTTACCAGGGGGCCAGCTTGAAATGCTAGAGGCTGGTGGCCGGAGGCTGGGGCTCGGCCGGCTCTCCCAGACAAGTGGAAGGGTGCTAGGAAGGGGATGCTGGCTGGTACTGGGGCAGAAAGATGGTGGCCGCGGGGCCTAGCTGCCAGGGCACAGGTCCCTTGCTTTTACAGCCTTGGCACGGGCCAGCATACGAAGGCAAGCCAGCAAGCGGCAGGCCAAGCCTTCTCCTGGGGAGACAGGTGCCCCTCCCTTCCGCCTGAATGCCAGCCACGTGGCGCAGCTGGGCAGGAGCCAGAGGTCCACCTTAATGTGGTGGTGGATCCTTCGGAGGGCCCCAGCTCCTGCTGTGTATCGGGCAGACAGGTTGGCCTAGGCTGATCCTCTCGGAGCTGTTGAAGAGTCCGGCTCAACGGAGCAGCCTCCGGGGTTAGGCCACCCAGGTACTCTGAGTCTGAGCTGGGACCAGAAGGACGGGTTTAGCTTAGTTTCTGTGGGGCAGGTGGAAGGGAAGCAGGACTGGGTGCCCACCTCAGAACAGCCGCTCAGTCTGGATCTGGTTCTGGGATGTTGGATGGGCAGCCAGCTTGCTGGGTTGGGGGGGAGGGGAAGCAGGTAGGCCAAATAGCCAGGCAGCCCCCATGGGCTTCATTCTAGATGCCCGTTTCCCCTCTCCCTAACTCTTTGCTCTGCTGGCTCCTGAACGCTGGGAGTGCGTGCCCTTCGTTGAGTTTGTCCAGTGGCGCTGGCTGTCCTGATGGGCAGCAGAGAGCCTCTGCCTGCAGAGAGCCCCTCATCTCTCTGGGGAGGAACGGGGAGGGGCCGCTCCTTCCCCGCCTCTCCGTGCCTTGTTTGGAAGGGAGGCTGAGATCGGAGGCCTGGCCTGGCATCTGCCCAACGCAGCAGTTCTCCCCAGGGTTGGGGAGGGACCGAGTGGCAGGCGTGCCCCAGAGAAGGAGCAGGGAGAACTGAGGTTTCCTAGCCTTATAGCCCCCCCACCCCCCGCAGTCATGAGAAGTGTTGAGGGCCTGCTGCAAAGCCCCCAAGGTGATCTTGGCTCTGACGGACAGCCAGCCAGTATCCCCAGCGTCTAAGGAGGACAGGAGTAGCCTTGGTTTTTGTTTTTTTCCAGCTCCAGAGAACAGCTCCAGCTGCTTGTCCTGGGCCCGGCTGCGCTGCCAGGCAGGGGAGCCGCTGCCCGGCCACTGAACCGTGGTGGTGAATCTGGGTTGTAGCTTGGCTAGACTTTTGGCAGAGGAAATACGTCAGCGTGGACCTTCTGCTACTGTACATCCTTGGGACAGTGTCAGACGGTTCCTTGCCCCAGCTGGCCTGGCAGTGGGAGAAAGTTGTTGGCATTGTGACCGTTGTTTGTTCCCACAGGCGCCTGCCGAGAGGGAGAGGCAGCGTCCTGGGGTGGTGGGGGATATTTCAGGGGAAGACAGAGACGAGCTGCCCAATCTGGATCTCTTGCTGTGTGGGGGCAGAATCGTGGGGAAGGGAAGGGCCCTGTGGGGCGGCAGAGGGGAGGGCAAGGGTGGGCTGGGCTAGCTCCCCCTCGGGGAGCCTCCTGCTGCTCCTGGGGAGGGGGGCCCGGGAGAGCTGCTGGGCCCGAGCTTCCCTCCTGCTCTGACCAGCCAGACCTTCTCTCCGATACAGATGGCAGCGCAGCGGCAACGGGCCCTGGCCATCATGTGCCGGGTCTACGTGGGCTCCATTTACTATGAGCTGGGAGAGGACACCATACGGCAGGCCTTTGCCCCCTTTGGGCCCATCAAGAGCATCGACATGTCCTGGGATTCCGTGACCATGAAGCATAAGGTGAGGGGGACTGGGACAGGGACTGGGGGGAAATGGGGGGGCTGTGGGGCGGGAGGAGTGCGTGAGCTTTAAGCCCCCTTTTCTGCTCGGCCAGGGCTTTGCTTTTGTGGAATATGAGGTCCCTGAAGCTGCTCAGCTGGCCCTGGAGCAGATGAACTCAGTGATGCTCGGAGGGCGGAACATCAAGGTACGTGAGGCAGGCCGAGGGGGGGCTTGGGGGCCAGCAGTGTCTCTGCGTCCGGTAAAAGGGGAGAGCCGTGCCACCTGCCTGCCCCAGGGCCTACCAGCAGGGCTGAGGTTTCTGCAGGGGTGCATCGGGGCTTCTTTAGAAACAGGCCAAGGGCTTTGCCCAAGGCCACCGGGGGCCCCTGAACGGCGAAGGCTTCTCCTCCCCATAGTGGTGGAGGACGGCTGGTCTGCCTGCCTGCCTGCCTGGCGCTTGCAATTCGCTTCGTGGCACAAAGCCAGGTTAACGAAACTTCCTTGCTGTGTTCCCGTGAGGCGGTGGGCCCAGTGGCAAAAACGAATTGGAACTCAGTGCAGTGACTGGCTTAACGCAAGAGTCTAAGCAGCAGGCCAGGTTCCCCTGCTCCCTCCTCTGGCACGCCAGGGTTTGTGAGATGGAGGCGCTGGGCTGGGAACGAGGAGGTCCAGGTTCACCTTGCTGGCCGCTGACACGTCCTCTTCCCAGCCTTCCCCACGGGGTTGCCTTGGGAATAAAATTGGCGGCAAGAAAAAAAGACAGGGTGTAGGCCTAATGAGTAACTCTGGATGTGGGAACATTTGTTAACCCAGTTTGCTGAATCACGGTTTATAGAATGTTAGGTTTGTAGAACAGGCTAGTGTCCCCCCCCCTTTTAGCTGAACATGTTGACTAGGCCAAGTGCCCCCTTGGCAGGCGATTGAGAAGGTGGTGCTCTAGGGGCCTGGTGCGGCCCAGAGGCCCTCACGGATTGTCTTCCTGCAGGTGGGGAGGCCCAGCAATATTGGCCAAGCGCAGCCCATCATCGACCAGCTGGCGGAGGAGGCTCGCGCCTTCAACCGCATTTACGTGGCGTCGGTGCACCAGGATCTTTCTGACGATGACATCAAGAGTGTCTTTGAGGCCTTTGGGAAGATCAAGTCCTGCACGCTGGCCCGGGATCCCACCACGGGGAAGCACAAGGGCTACGGCTTCATTGGTAAGCCCTGGGGCCAGCTGCCCCACTGCCGGGGGCCCAGAGCCGACGCTCAGTTCTCCATGTTGCTCTTTCTGCTCGTTCAGAATACGAGAAGGCCCAGTCCTCGCAGGACGCCGTCTCTTCCATGAACCTCTTTGACCTGGGGGGCCAGTATCTCCGTGTGGGCAAAGCGGTCACCCCACCCATGCCTCTGCTGACCCCAGCCACCCCGGGAGGCCTGCCCCCTGCAGCAGCCGTAGCCGCAGCTGCTGCCACGGCAAAAATCACCGCTCAGGTAAGAAGCAAGACCCGGGAAGCGGAGTTGGGGGAGAGGGCTTGATCCAAGGGGAGGCGGTAGCCCTCGCGGCCGGATTGCCCTTCCTGCCGTGCCCCTCCCCTTGACCAGCAGCAGCAGCATCAGCACCACGTCTGAGGGCAGAGAGCAGCCCACATCCCTTCCGCCCTCCGCATCAGGGAGCGGGAGGGGACCGGGGGCTCAGTTTGTGCGGCTGCTCTGCAGGCTCCTGTGCGGAGCGCCTGTCCCTCCGCCCTCTGCTGCCCCGGCTGAAGCCCGGCTGGTGTCTCTGGGGCTGGGCAACGAAACCATCAGGCAGGCAAAGGCGAACACTGGCCCGAGAGGCCCCTCCCGCTCTAGTGGGCCCAGGGGAGGCGATGGCTGTTTATACCGCCAGAGGACGAGCCCCCAGCACAGCCTCCACCAGACCAGCGGGGCTTCTCCCTGAGGGGGGGCCTCCCGGCTGTGGGCTTCCTCTGGTGCGACCTTGGGGTGCAGAAGGAGCCCCGTGGCTGCAGGGGCCGTAGCAGAGCTGGCTTTTCTCTTGTAGGAAGCCGTGGCAGGGGTGGCGGGTGCCGCCGTCCTTAGCACGTTAGCCACCCCTGGACTGGTGACCCCAGCCCTGACCCTAGCGCAGCCCCTGGGGGCCTTACCGCAGGCTGTGATGGCAGCTCAGGCGCCAGGAGTCATCACGGGTGAGTGGCCTGGCAGCTGGAATACCTGAGTTCCGTTGGTTATTTCCCCCCCCCCCTTGCGCAATTACCTGACTGCCTTTTGGGTGCTCAGCAACAGAGCTGCCTTGGTGGGCATTTGCACGGTGCTGTGGTCACATGACTGTGCATTTTACGAGAGTTTTGCCCGCTTCCGGTTTTCAGCAAAATCGCATCACAGTGAGCAATAGATTTGTTTCATAACTGCTTCAAAAAGTCATAAAATCAGGTCAATGGTGTGACTGACCCGTTTTACGACTTATGACTGTTAACAGGCAGGCTCCATCACAGTCGTGGCTGGAGGACCACTGGTCTTTCCTTCCTCTTTCTGTGGAGCGGAAGGACAGAGAGAGTCACCTGAGCCTTGGGGGGGGGGGTGTATTGAGCGTCTTCCTGAGATTTTCACTCCTTGTTGATACAACTGTCTGCCACAGATGCGGTTGGCTGCTGTGCGTGTTGTGAGTTGAGAGACTGCCCGTTTCTCTAAATTTGGGTTGACCTGGTGGGATTACCATCCTTGCTTGAGATGCCGTGGATAAAATTCTGTTTGGCTTTGGGAGTGGAGCACGAGGGCACATGGGTGACTAGTCCTTTTCACGTGTGTGTTTTTCCTCCAGGTGTCACACCAGCTCGCCCACCTATTCCTGTCACTATTCCCCAGGTGGGTGTGGTGAACCCCATCTTGGCTAGTCCCCCAACGCTAGGCCTGCTAGAAGCCAAGAAGGAGAAGGAGGAGGAGGAGGTTTTCCAAGAATCTGAAAGGCCGGAGATGCTCAGTGAACAGGAGCACATGAGCATCTCTGGCAGCTGCGCCCGCCACATGGTGATGCAGAAGCTTCTCCGGAAACAAGAGGTGAGTCCTCCAGCGGTGCCGGTGGAAGGGCTGCCTGGGATTGGCCTCCAAACTGAGCCCGTCATGGAAGAGTGGTGGACCGCCTCCCATCTCGGTGATGGAGGGAACAAAACAAGGCTGGGCGGAAGGCGGCTCCCTTGAACGCCTCGAGTCCTGGGAGGTGACCTTTCCCTGCTTTTTTCTTCACCACAGTCAACAGTGATGGTTTTGCGGAACATGGTGGACCCCAAGGACATTGATGACGACTTGGAAGGAGAAGTAACGGAGGAGTGTGGCAAATTTGGGGCTGTCAACCGAGTCATCATCTATCAAGAGAAGCAAGGCGAGGAGGAAGACGCCGAGATCATCGTCAAGATCTTTGTGGAATTCTCCATGGCCTCAGAGACTCATAAAGCCATCCAGGCACTGAACGGGCGCTGGTTTGCGGGCAGGAAGGTTGTGTCTGAAGTGTATGACCAGGAGAGATTTGATAATAGCGACCTCTCCGCATGAACTCTTTCACAAAGAGACTTCTCTTTCATTTTTCTCAATGACTCCCTTTCCCCATGTTTTCCGGAATATTTTTGGACCAGCATTATCCTGTGTTGTACACGTAGTTGTTGGTAAAGATGCCAGGAAGAAAATCCTTCTGTTGTCCGTTGTACGTGTGAGAGCATTACCTCCACAGTGGCAAAATGGGAATGCAGGTTGGGAAGGTAGCCATTCCCAGGCAATTGATTATTAGGCACCAGATCCCAGTCAGTCAGTTTGGTGGTGGTGGTGGTGGTGTTGCTGCATTTTCACTTCAGACTAAAATTGGCCTCCTTGTCAATTCCAACATTAGTCTTTAAGAAGAAAACCAGTCCATTGGTCTTTGCTTAACGCCTCTTCCACACTAAAGGTAAAGCTTTGCCCTGTCCCCCGTCCACTCCTGGGGGGGGGGGCAGTGCTCCTTTCCATTTCTTAGCGAGGGAGCCAGCCTTATCCAAAGGCATTTCTGTGGTCATGCAGCCAGCATGACTGTACGCCGAGACACGGAATGCGGTTACCTTCCCACCGAAGTGGTACCTGTTTACCTACTCACATTTGCATGCATTCGAACTGCTAGGTGAGCAGGCGCTGGGGCCAGGAACGGAAGCTCGCCCCATCGTGCACCACTTGGATCTCGAACCCAGGCTGTCCGCGCTCCAGCTGACAAGCTCCGGGAGCTACCCTGCTCTTCTTTCTCAGCCTCCAGCCACCTTTGGTCCAGAATCCCGTTTCCTGCAGGGGCTGGCCTGGAGGGGGAGGTGACCCCACTGAAGTGGGGAAGGCCAGAAGCGGGACAGAGGCTCTTCCGTGTGAGGGAGGGAATACGCCTGCCTGCCCTAGTAGGTGACGGTCCCTCTGGGGTCCCCCCCCCTTCGGTCTCAGAAGACCCTGGGCAAGGCGGCCCCTGGAGGGAAAGAAGGCTGCTTGCGCTGGAGGAAGGGAAGCCCCCACCCCACCCCCTCGGGAGGTTCAGCCCACCGGGCTGGGCTGGCTCCGGGGTACGTGTGTGTGTGTGTGCGCGCACGTCCCCATTGTGTTGGGAGGTAGATCTAGGGGCCTGCGGGGGGGGGGCTCTGGTCTCTTGGGCCCCCCTCCCCGCCTGGCTGGGAGAGCCCAGGGCGGGCATGGACGGAGGCGGACAGCATCCAGCTGCACTTTCCAGCCGCCCAGGGCGGGCTCCCCATCCCGGTGTTGGCCCCAGCCGAAGGCCTCCGCCCCCCCCCGGGCCACAGCAGGGGGCCGCCGGTCTCTCCCGGAGCCAGAGCAGGAGCAGCGGCCGCCTTTGCGCGGGTCCCCCTTGGCCGGACCCGCAGCCCTGCCCCCTCCATCGCGCCCTCGCCCGCTTCCCGGCTGGGCCACTGCCGTGCGCTCCACGCGGGGCCGCCCTCGGAGATCCTGTCGGGATTGCGCCGGCCGCTTGCGGGGCCGCCCCTCTCGGGGGCATCTTCCGCCCCACGGCGTTGGCGGCGGCGGCGGCGGGGCCCAGGGCCGGAGAGCTCCTTCCGCCGCTGCCTGGACCGGAGCGGCCTCCGGGGCCCCGCCGCCCGCTTCTTCCCGGCGCGGCGGAGGGCGGGGCGGGGCGGGGCGGGGCGTCGCCTCGGGCCGCAGGGAGAGCCGGGCGGGGCACGGAG